>NW_019384305.1:157026-173916 GCF_000671375.1 Centruroides sculpturatus
CTCCAATTCTAATGTATATTTTATTAAATGAATTTATTTGTATAATATTATATTTTAAATTTATTTATGAGTATAAAAACTTATAAAAATATCCAAAAAATTAATTTAATAGTTTTCTTACCAATCTCCAGATGGCATTAGGAGGCAATTGGTAACTTCATAGAATGGAAACACCAAAACGCATTGTAATACTGGTACGCGTTATTATTACATAAAATATTAATAAGAAAATGGCTTTAAATGGTTTCACATACATACAAATGCTAATTTGTGGAATAGAAATATTAAAATATTACGTTTTTTTTCTATTTAAAAAAAAATATATATATAAAAATTTCAATGTTAATACATAAGTATAAACATTAAAAATTAATATATTCGTTCACGTTATTTCGAAAATTAACTTTAAAAATGATAATTAATAATATATTTTTTCCTCCTTTAGTCACTTTAATGGCATTAAAAACAATATTTAAATTTTTATTCGCCTTTAATTTAATTTAAAACTTCGAGTAAAATGTGTATAACTTCATGCAAATTATGATTAAAAATAATAAAAATTAAGTATTAATTTAATATATTTTCAACACTTAATTCTTTATATATCATTTATTAATTCGAATAATATATTTATTTTTTTTATAATGATTCTTACCACGACTTTAGATGATGCGCCATTTTTTTTATAGTCAACCATGGTATTTTTTTTTCTTTTAAATGGTATATTATAATGTTTTAAAAGATGGAAAATTTTACAAATCGGTGAAATATCCAGCTTTTAGCATCAGAATTTCTGTGGAAAGGCACCGGGCCGAAAGGGTGACCTGGGATTCGTTGGGATCAATATATGCAAGATCCGACTATCATTAACTTTAGAACAGCAGGACTGCCGGCTGGAAATATTTCAACTTCCTAAAATATACTAGATAATCTCTAGCTTACTGTATACTTAAATAGATTCCAGAGATTTATCTTGTATTCGAATTATTTGTGCGATGTTCCTCCTTACCATCTCTTATTGAGAATTTCAATTTTATTGTCTTTAAGTATGGATGATCCCTTATAAAGTGGATAAGACATTGAAATAAGTTTCTTTTTTTTTAATCAATCAACTATAAGTAATTAATAGATTTATAAGAGAAAATAGAATATTTTTTTGTATATATCGGAAATGGCCGGTGGAAAGAAGTGGAACTGTTGATGAGTCACTTAGTTGAGACTAGAAACGCGGTGATCATTGGAATTGCAAACGAGAGGAGCCGGTTCTTCTGAACTTACCGTTCGCTTATGCAATGACACAGAAAGAGACTTTACCATGAATAGAAAGTTTGACTAATCTTCATCTTGACTGTTAGAACAGTTTGAATATTCAATTCAATACAACCTGCACCCATTAGTAAGCTGCAACAGTTGATTCTATACCTTTTATAAATAAGAAAAAAAAAAAAAAAAGAGTATTTTTATGAAGACAAGTCAATTAAAAAAAATAAATTTTTATTTCGAAAATAATATTTTTCTTTTTGTACATATCAAATTGATAAATGTTTAAAGTTATACTTCTTAATTTATAATCGAGAAGAATTTAAAACATGTTTTTTGAGAATTTCTTCGTTGATTATAAGAAGCTCTATCAAAGGGCCTTCTTGACGAAGGCATCACATTTATTAGGGCCTCGAAAAATATATTAAATAATTTTAAACGTTATTTTGTTTTTTAAAAATATATTATTGATACAACTAAAAAATATAAGTGGCCTGAGCCTCTCTCGACTTCTAAAACGTACGTAATTTTCGTAAGTATAGGCATAATATGAGTAAATTCAAGTACGTTATACATGAAGAAATTCCTTATTTATTATATAATTTTCATGTTTTGGTCAAGCAAATTTTCCTATTAGGAATATTAAGAGATTGCACTTACAAAGAGGATCTTCAGGGAGTAAAAATACAGTAGAATCCGCACCTCTCAAGTGAAAGTTTGATACCATCACAATAAATACAGTATTAGTATAATTTTTACTTATATATTTAAAGTGTTATATAAATGATTTTGTTCTTGACAACTTAACCAATATGGCGTACTTACATTTATTATGATGTTGGGAATATCATTAGCAAAATTCCAATCACTAATTATTGGTTTACGACCCTTAGAGTGAGGTCAGAAATCAATAATGGGTAATTAAGATTACTCGTTCTCCACCCATTTTCAATGCAATTGACCATGTAAATAGTTTATAATTAAGCATTAAAATTTATTAAATAATAAAAAAAACTTGTTTAAATTTTAAATTTAAATATATAATTTATTTGAATTTATATTAAATTTATTTACTTGTCTTCATTAAGAGTAGGTTGATTCTATGGGGCATTGGTTTATGTTTCAGCTCAAATGAAAATAATTGATTAAGGTATTAAAAAATTGTTATAAATTAGAATTAGTAGAATGTTTAACATTTAGAAAATATTATATATTTATTCCTTTAATCTGCATTTTATTCATATTTTCAGGCCATCTCAAAGGGCCCCAAGATCATTTGGCTCGGGCCTCATATTTACAGAAACCTCAAAAATAAATTATTCATTCCATTACATTTCTTGTGAGTTCAGAAGAAAGTATTTAATTTTTTGGTCAAATTTGTGCCCCCTTTTTTTTAATATATTAAAAGGCCTAAAAAAGGTAAGTGGACAGGGCATCTTTGGACATGTGAAATGCCTTGAATATTTTACACAAATAAACTTTTATACATTCAATTTTGACAATCAGGGCAGGGGCCTAAGAGTCGGATGAGCAAGGCAGGGGCCTAAGAGTTGGATGAGCAAGGCAGGGGCCTAAGAGTCGGATGAGCAAGGGGTAAATGTCCTCCTAAATTCAGACAAAACAGTAGGAAAATTCGGAAAAAGAGAGAAGGAAAAGAAAAAAATCAGATAGATTAAACAAATTAGCAGTAATGGCAAATTAAAAGTTGAAAATTAAATAAAATTGTATATAATTTCAGGAAAATCAAGCCCTTCTGTTCCCCCATACCATAGTTCCATACAACTTCGCAATATGTACCCAATACTGTTCGTAAAGTTATGTTCAGAAGCAGACAATTACAATCAGTTAATAAAATAGTATATAATAATGCAGGATAGGATCGTAAATTCTGTAAAAATATTTAAGAAAATAAAGAAAAGGATGCCTTTTAAACTCATAAAATAGGCCATAATTATACCATTTATTATACTATACATACGTCGACTCAATCGAGATATCGCAAAGAAGATGATATGACAATAAAAAAACTTTCTATTTTTAAAAATATTTTTATAATAGGCCCTAAACACTGTAAACAGCACAGTTTTAAATACAGTATAAAATTAGAATAGGCTATAATATATATAAGAATAAAAGAAAAGGAACATTATTCAAGAAGAGGAACATTTTATAACACTCCAATTCTAATGTATATTTTATTAAATGAATTTATTTGTATAATATTATATTTTAAATTTATTTATGAGTATAAAAACTTATAAAAATATCCAAAAAATTAATTTAATAGTTTTCTTACCAATCTCCAGATGGCATTAGGAGGCAATTGGTAACTTCATAGAATGGAAACACCAAAACGCATTGTAATACTGGTACGCGTTATTATTACATAAAATATTAATAAGAAAATGGCTTTAAATGGTTTCACATACATACAAATGCTAATTTGTGGAATAGAAATATTAAAATATTACGTTTTTTTTCTATTTAAAAAAAAATATATATATAAAAATTTCAATGTTAATACATAAGTATAAACATTAAAAATTAATATATTCGTTCACGTTATTTCGAAAATTAACTTTAAAAATGATAATTAATAATATATTTTTTCCTCCTTTAGTCACTTTAATGGCATTAAAAACAATATTTAAATTTTTATTCGCCTTTAATTTAATTTAAAACTTCGAGTAAAATGTGTATAACTTCATGCAAATTATGATTAAAAATAATAAAAATTAAGTATTAATTTAATATATTTTCAACACTTAATTCTTTATATATCATTTATTAATTCGAATAATATATTTATTTTTTTTTATAATGATTCTTACCACGACTTTAGATGATGCGCCATTTTTTTTATAGTCAACCATGGTATTTTTTTTTCTTTTAAATGGTATATTATAATGTTTTAAAAGATGGAAAATTTTACAAATCGGTGAAATATCCAGCTTTTAGCATCAGAATTTCTGTGGAAAGGCACCGGGCCGAAAGGGTGACCTGGGATTCGTTGGGATCAATATATGCAAGATCCGACTATCATTAACTTTAGAACAGCAGGACTGCCGGCTGGAAATATTTCAACTTCCTAAAATATACTAGATAATCTCTAGCTTACTGTATACTTAAATAGATTCCAGAGATTTATCTTGTATTCGAATTATTTGTGCGATGTTCCTCCTTACCATCTCTTATTGAGAATTTCAATTTTATTGTCTTTAAGTATGGATGATCCCTTATAAAGTGGATAAGACATTGAAATAAGTTTCTTTTTTTTTAATCAATCAACTATAAGTAATTAATAGATTTATAAGAGAAAATAGAATATTTTTTTGTATATATCGGAAATGGCCGGTGGAAAGAAGTGGAACTGTTGATGAGTCACTTAGTTGAGACTAGAAACGCGGTGATCATTGGAATTGCAAACGAGAGGAGCCGGTTCTTCTGAACTTACCGTTCGCTTATGCAATGACACAGAAAGAGACTTTACCATGAATAGAAAGTTTGACTAATCTTCATCTTGACTGTTAGAACAGTTTGAATATTCAATTCAATACAACCTGCACCCATTAGTAAGCTGCAACAGTTGATTCTATACCTTTTATAAAAAAGAAAAAAAAAAAAAAAGAGTATTTTTATACAATTTCTGTATAAATTAAACGAAAGATAACTTTAAATATAAATTGTTTTTTAATTGATACATAATTAAATTATGTGTTATTTTATATATAATTGATTTTACTCCATTTTGTTTAACTTTGATTAATTTTCTGTAGAATATTCTCTACTCTAATTTGGCTAATAATTTCATATTCAGATAGCATTCAACCTGGAAGGGGTTGAAGTCTAGTTTACAAATTTCATTTAAGATAAATCTATTGTGTGAGTTAGATTAATAATTATTTTTATTTAAGTATTCTTGTTTTTATATTATAGATTTATACCTTAATGAATTTTTAAATACTATAATTAAATGTATTTAAATCATTTTTTTAATATTAAAAATACAGATTACGAGTGTAATGTAACGTTGTTATAATTATATAAGGGATTTAAATATATTATTTAGTTTAATTTATAAATTATAGATTTAATTACATTTAAAAAAAATATATTAAAATTATTATTTATTATTAAAGTATTTAAGAAGGATTGATTATGTAATATGGAATTAAATTTTAATGAATGAATGTAATATATACGACTCTGACAAAATAATAATAATAATAATAATAGAAATAAAATAAAATAAGAAGAAGAAAATGAAATTCTATTTTTATAAATAAAATAATAAAATTTATCTTATAATTTTATTATTTTTGTCAAAGATTCGGTTGATGGTTTTATATTAATCATTAAGTGAACCGTCGTTTCGATATTATTTATACTGTGATTTTTTTATTTTCTTTAATTTATTTAATCAATTATATCTTCGCTGTTACTCGAAAACATACAAAATAACATTTTTACAAAAAAACAAACAAACAAAATATGACCTAATTCTTCTTCTTCTTCTTCTTCTTCTTCTTTTCTTCCATTAATGTGAATGTTAATATGGCCTAATTCTATGTAAAAAATCAATTTTAATGACCGTAATTCGTTGTAAACAAAAAAAAAAATTGAAAAATAAGAATTATAACGGATACGTTTAATAAATATTTAAAGAATAAGAGAAAATATATAACAAAGCAACAACTGAAAAATAAACAATTCTCTCTTAAAATAAGTCAAATCGCGTGAATACATTGCTCACTTGATCTCTGAGAATGGTAAATGTGACAAGAAAAGGCTCTTGGATAGAAATAGTAAAACGGGGCATTGGCCATAGTGAAAAATGCTTTGGAATCCGAAAATATAAACTTTTAAACGTTAGATTTAGGCTAGTGACACGTACACGTCACCATTCTCAATTCAATATTAGAGAAATGGGACTTTTCAACATACCCACAAATGATAAAGTTGCTTTAACATCTATTTCAAATGTAATTATTATAATATTACGATATCAAAAATAGCTACAAAAACAAGAAAAAAAATAATTGCTTTTACATGCAGGCAAAAATAGTTTGCTATGTTTTGCAATTACGCTAAATAGTTTGTAAGTACGATGATCGATTCTACGTTAAAAGATACTTTACGGATGATAACTCTATACGGATTTATTAAATGTTTAGGAAAAAAAAAAAATTAGAAGAAATATATAAAACATGTGGTTAGTTTTTGTGAAAAATTCAAATATTTTTTAATTATTTTTCAATGGGAATTTACTAGAATTATACTCGATCCCGACTCAAGACTAAGATGATCGAATCCATGTTGTTTTTAACGCTCAGACAAACCTCAAGCCTCAAAGCCTCAAGCCTCAAGCCTCAAGCCTCAAGACAAACCGCTCAGACAAAGACTCAGAGCCTGAAAACCCATAGTTTTAGAAGTTCTAAATTTAGCTAAAGAATGAATTCTTAGTGATATTAAAACTTTCAACGAAGGGCCTCATTCGTCAGTTAGTCTAGGGCCCGTAAGCATCGGACTGGAGCTTGTGGTGATGAAAATACACATCAATAAAAGTTTTTTTTCATAACTTATATATTAATTTCGGAAATTAACTCGTCGTTGCACTTTTCAATTGTATTTATTAATAATTTTAACACACAAAAATGAAAGAAAAACAAACGTAAAGTAATACTATACAAGAATGGGATCATATTTTGATGTTTCTTGTGTATAAATATTGTTTTTTTTTTCATAGTAATGACTATAAGTTTTTACATAAAGATAATCCAGATTAACTTATAAAAAAAACACAAAAAAATACTTTTTATTTAGATCAAATAAATTTAAAACGCGAGAAATTATCGTGCGAGAAAAAAATATCCTTTTACGTACGATTTTACTCGGGAATCTCTTTTATGAAACATGTAATCCATTTTTTCCAATACTTTGAATATCAATTTTCCAGTTTTAATAAATGCATTTATCTTAGGAAATTTTCTTGGCGCACACCTCTCCTTTTGAAGACGGTGTCACAGAACACGAGTTATGGAACGGGGAGGGTCTTGTTGACTGAGGCTTCTGGAAGATGGATCGATATGATAAGCGTCGTCTGCTGACATCAGGCCTGGGGTCACACAAGGCACATCTTCCATATCTACCGATCAAACTCTTATAGAAAAGTAGTTAACTTATATAATCCTCATATTACAATCACTTATATAAGTTTTTTTTTTCTTCCTTTCTTTTTTTTTTACAAGGCAACTTCT
Source organism: Centruroides sculpturatus (assembly GCF_000671375.1). Lineage (NCBI taxonomy): Eukaryota > Metazoa > Arthropoda > Arachnida > Scorpiones > Buthidae > Centruroides > Centruroides sculpturatus. Next base: position 164,544 of record NW_019384305.1, read on the forward strand.
ATGAATCGTGCACAAAACTTTACGCCAAAGACATAAATTTCATATTTTTTATATAATTGAAATCTATTAAAGAATTCTGTTATTGTTGTTTGAAAACTTTTTTTGTTTTGTAGATTATTTTATTTATTTATTTTTTTTACCAATACATGTCTTTAATAAGAATTTTTCTGTGTTTTAGATGAAAACAAATTAATTTTTTGTGAAGTTCAAAGCTTAAATAATAGTGAAAAAGGCTCGAATTGGAAGTAGATTAAAGTGGACGACGTAAATGATTAATGGAACGCCTCTATGTCATCTGAGACCACATGTTACAGACGTCGGTATAACTGTCCGGGGACAAGTTCAGCAACTGGCGGACAGGTCTCGCAGCACACAAGTGTCTTCCTAATGATTGCAGTCATTACGCTTTTGCCATCACTTCAACTTTCTGAAGTTCAGTTTAGTAAGAGTTAAAGGGGTGAAGTATTCCGTAAATATAGTCGTAAACCTCCCTCTCCTCTTTCTCTCTCTGTCTTTCTACTCGCTAAAGTTGTTTGGTGACCGCATTTTTTTTTTCTTCTTCTTCTTTTTTCTCGCTTTGGTTACTTTATTTCTTACTGTGAACGGAATTAATTCGTTTCTATCTTTAGTTAACTCGTCTATAAACTTAAATTTGTTAACTTTTCCAACGTTTTAGATTAAATATTTTAAATATGAACATTAAAAAATTGATTTGCAATACATTCGTTTGTTTTAAATCCTGTGTTTTAAATGCTACATCCTGACTTTTTGATTGTGTTTTAACTAAACATTTATTTATTCTAGAGAATTAATTAAACTTTTAATTATTAATAATGTTTAATATAATTTAAATTTTGATGTTTTAAAACAGGATAAAAATTAATTCTTTCTAAAGTGGTTGGTATAAACTGCTTCTCGGACTTTTTTAACATTCATTTAATGTAATTATTTATTCCATAGCTTATATAAAACTTATTTATCTAACTGATAACATTTATATAAACATCAGTTATAAGTATTTAATAGATTTTTCACTACATTAATTTCTTCGGAAATTTTCCACTTCGATATAACGAATCAATTTGACCATGAAGTCAATGCGCGACCAATGCTAATTGATCAAGCATCAACTAAATTAATTGATGGTGTACATAATTACTGAACCTAATTATGTTAACTTTACAATTGTTTCAATGTGTATTTAGTTATGGTAAAGGAAATGCTATGTATACGTTTTGTTGGCACCATGGAAGATGCTTTTATCTTCGAGTGTTTGAAGAATTTTTCATCAAAACTTACCCAATTTTTAATGATTAAAATGATGTTTTCCCGTTTCAGTTTCCATTATATGAAGTGTATATTGGGTCTCTTATGTTATGTTAAACCATGTTCACATATGATAAAAATGGGTTTAGCAATGTAAGAATACAAAGGAATGATTCCATATGATCATCATCATCGCTTCGGGCGACTCTACCGTATCATAGCAACGAGAATGATGTAGTGAAGTGCTGTAATACGAGTCTATAACATTTATTATCTATTGCATAACCAGATAAAAATGAATTAGTAATAAGATAAAATTGATTTAAAATATGAAAAATTTCTAAATAACAAAAGAAATTAACAAGAAAAAATATACAATATATAAATTTACACCCCGTTAAATATAATATTAAGTGTACAATTTAAGAGAGGAATTTAAGTAGTATTAAGGATTAAATAGTGAAATGAGGAGTGGGGATCGATAGGCGATTTTTCTGAAAAATTGAGGAGTGGAATTCTCAAGATTTGATTCCAGCTTTTCCAAGCGGAAATCTGGAATTAAATCCTAGTACCAAACCCCAAGCTAAATCTTCCACGCTGCTTTCCATTCGACTACTCCTGGTTCGAAATCCGTATAAAAGGAACTAATTCTAACTGCAAAAAAAGTGAATAAAAATAATAAAAGTTTTGTTTATTTAAATTACTTTAAAACTATAAAAATAAAAATATATTCAATATATATTTTTTTAAAAATTGTATTAGAATTCATAATAAAAATGTTCATCTAATACAGTCGACCCCCTATAACACTGTTGATTATTTCGTTTTATATGAATTCCATGTTGTACGAGTCATTTCAATTTTACAAATACATGAGCTGTTTACAGCCCGGCACACGTATTTGTAAAATCTAAGTGACTCCTACAACATGGAATTCGTATAAAACGGAATAATCAACAGTGTTATGGGGGGGTCGACTTGTAATAAGAATTCATGCTGTATAAGGAAGGATTCGCGTTAATGATTCATATGAAATATAACATGAAATTATAATGAAATCTTAATAAAAAATTTTATATTAAATGAGTATTTAAGTAAAATTTGAATTAAGATTTCATTATTTTACATAAAAGTAAATAAATTTGGTAAGGATATCGAAGCCTTGAATTAATATCTTTCCTAACAATAATGGCTTTGCTCATTTACTTTATTGAATTAATGATATCAATTTGACTCAATTTTAAACTATACAACTACATTACAGAGAAGTCAATCCGTTGTAAACTATAATAAAACAGTAGAAAAGAATGGAATGTAAGAGTTGAGCATGGATTTCTCGAAAACTCGAAGAATGAAGATCAAAAGGATTCGATCTTGGATTCCCCAGATAAAAAACTAAAATGATTCTGCGCATACACAAGACCAACATATCCATTGGGAGCAAAGCCGGATGGGTCTCGAGTCACTGTGGGAGAGGAAAAACTCGAATCTAATCGGGAATCGAACCCATCCCCAGTCAGGACTATGCATTTACTCCTCTTGTCTTTATAAAGATAAGGAACGTATTGAGTGTAATTTTCTATAATTTCCATGTCTAAGTGTTAAAAATTTTTATACTGATAACATTAATAAACGAAGCAAAATATATCTTATTTAATAAGAAAAAAAAAATGATTGTATTTATACACACGTTAATAAAAAAAATAACAAAAACTAATTAAAATATTCTAGATAAGTCTCTTATCTAGAATATTTAATCATTTGTTATATTTTTATTTATCCTAAATTAGAATAATAATTTTTTTTTCTTAATAGAAGCGATTAATTTGATTATGTTTAAGTATCAAAACAGAATGTATCAAAAATCATCTAAAAATAATTAAATATAATTATTTAATTTAATTTTAAGGGTCATATTTCTTTAATTAAACAATTTTACTAAAGATTTGAATATGTTTTAATAACAATAAATGATATTTAAACTAGAATAACTCATTTAACTCAATTCACACGAAACTAGGCATGTAAATGAGCATCAGAATAACTGAATAAATATTTTATATTTTATTTAATTACATTTAAAATAACATAATAAATGCATTTAAGTGATGTGAATTATTAAATATATTCAACTTTTTAAGTATTAATTAGCAAATTAAATGAGTTGAATTAATACAATAATAATTCTGGAATGGGCCATATATATTTTTTTTCTGTTACAATGAAAACTTTATATACAGATTAAAAAAATAATAATAACAATAATAAAAGAAATTTCACCTAGTGCAAATTTTTGTTTTCATTAGAAATCGTTAAAATTTTGGCAACAATGACAATAACGTGGAAGCGCAGCANTGTAATGAATGCTGGAATACAGATTAAAAAAATAATAATAACAATAATAAAAGAAATTTAACCTAGTGCAAATTTTTGTTTTCATTAGAAATCGTTAAAATTTTGGCAACAATGACAATAACGTGGAAGCGCAGCATAAACGCAATACAATCGCTGGTCTGGATCAAGCCAGAACACTACAGAAAGATGGAATCCAGTCTAACGATCGGCTCTACTTCCTGCCTCTCGCTGCGTTCTTTCCGCCTCGTTCTGGAAGTTCCCTTCACTCTTATTAGTCTAACTTGCTTTTTCTCTCCTCCCTCCGTTCCTTTTTTGTTGTTTTTCTCTTCGTGTTCATTTTTGCCGATTCGAATTTTTTTTTTTTTTTTTCCTTTGGTCGATAGGATTTTCCATCTCGTACGAACAGCTATAATTTAATTGGGTTACCTAATCGTCTAAAAAATACAGGAAAAGGTAGAAGAGTAACGTATTACTCTCCCTTTTTTTCTTTTCTAAATTGTACGGTGCGTTATTATTATAATTATTATTATTATTATTATTTATTTATTTATTTATAAGGATATCTTTCGAAGATGGAAGAGTTTTAGTTAACTTCGAGTAATCTTCTTAAATGACGTATTTGTTAATTGAATAGGATACGAAATTGTAGAATTTTTTGAATTTTTTTTAGATAGAATAGATTCAAAATGGCGTCGTTGGTAAAAAAAAAAAACAGAACGACTTTCGGACTTACTCGTTTACAATACCAACTACGTAGACAATGTTGACCCTGAGGGAAGCTAACCTCCCCGTATTCTCCTCAGGGAGGAAATTCCTCTTACCCCTCACTTCTTGTGGATTAACGGGCTTAATCTCTCTCTCGCGGTTCTAGAAACTTCTCTTTCTACTTCCTTTGACCTGACGAGTTTCGGCACTGCAATTAGTAGACTGGTTGTATACGTTTATTGGAAAGCAAAGTAAGGAACCGTGCGTTTGTACCAAACAAAAATGATTAATTTAATGAAAAATATTAAATATTTTCTGTATACAAAACAGTTGTTAATGTAATCTACTCTGTGTTATTAATGTTTATCATCTTCATCATATTCTTCACACCTCACTTCTCGCACCTTTGGGAATTTCCTATAGATTCTTATACGTAATTAAAAATTCGTAATATAATTATATGACGTTTTGGTTAATTTTATACATTTTTATCATCTCATAGAGTAATTTTGCTTATCATTTGTATACTTACTAAAATGGCTATAGAATATTCTATCAGTTGATTAAAACATAAATGTTTATGTAATAGCTACAATATGTTATGAATTAATAATACGATGTAAGAGAATGTTTATGTTTCCTATTTTCTATCGAAAATAACCCGCTTTTAAACATATTTTGAAAGATTACGCAGCGAACAAAGCAACTAAATGACAAGTGGACTGTATACAAATCTCAATTCAATTCTCTTCGGAGCCCCGGGCTGACTTCTCTAGTTTCTGATCCTTAGCGTATCAGGTATTGTGGTAGTTGGTACACAATGCAATTGCTTGAATCGTCCACTCCATATCGTTGTTTTTATACTTCTGGAGAATTCGAGCTGAAGCATTGATACCTGTTCCTTTAAACTGGGAAATATTTCGATATAGAGAAACACCATAAAAATGAAGTAATAATAAAAATTCAGCCTGAAGAATATTCAAAAATTATGTGAAATACACACAGGAAGAATCTCATATTATTATCGATCTAGAATAATAANTACATAAAGATAATCCAGATTAACTTATAAAAAAAACACAAAAAAATACTTTTTATTTAGATCAAATAAATTTAAAACGCGAGAAATTATCGTGCGAGAAAAAAATATCCTTTTACGTACGATTTTACTCGAGAATCTCTTTTATGAAACATGTAATCCATTTTTTCCAATACTTTGAATATCAATTTTCCAGTTTTAATAAATGCATTTATCTTAGGAAATTTTCTTGGCGCACACCTCTCCTTTTGAAGACGGTGTCACAGAACACGAGTTATGGAACGGGGAGGGTCTTGTTGACTGAGGCTTCTGGAAGATGGATCGATATGATAAGCGTCGTCTGCTGACATCAGGCCTGGGGTCACACAAGGCACATCTTCCATATCTACCGATCAAACTCTTATAGAAAAGTAGTTAACTTATATAATCCTCATATTACAATCACTTATATAAGTTTTTTTTTTCTTCCTTTCTTTTTTTTTACAAGGCAACTTCTATGAATCGTGCACAAAACTTTACGCCAAAGACATAAATTTCATATTTTTTATATAATTGAAATCTATTAAAGAATTCTGTTATTGTTGTTTGAAAACTTTTTTTNATGATTAAAATGATGTTTTCCCGTTTCAGTTTCCATTATATGAAGTGTATATTGGGTCTCTTATGTTATGTTAAACCATGTTCACATATGATAAAAATGGGTTTAGCAATGTAAGAATACAAAGGAATGATTCCATATGATCATCATCATCGCTTCGGGCGACTCTACCGTATCATAGCAACGAGAATGATGTAGTGAAGTGCTGTAATACGAGTCTATAACATTTATTATCTATTGCATAACCAGATAAAAATGAATTAGTAATAAGATAAAATTGATTTAAAATATGAAAAATTTCTAAATAACAAAAGAAATTAACAAGAAAAAATATACAATATATAAATTTACACCCCGTTAAATATAATATTAAGTGTACAATTTAAGAGAGGAATTTAAGTAGTATTAAGGATTAAATAGTGAAATGAGGAGTGGGGATCGATAGGCGATTTTTCTGAAAAATTGAGGAGTGGAATTCTCAAGATTTGATTCCAGCTTTTCCAAGCGGAAATCTGGAATTAAATCCTAGTACCAAACCCCAAGCTAAATCTTCCACGCTGCTTTCCATTCGACTACTCCTGGTTCGAAATCCATATAAAAGGAACTAATTCTAACTGCAAAAAAAGTGAATAAAAATAATAAAAGTTTTGTTTATTTAAATTACTTTAAAACTATAAAAATAAAAATATATTCAATATATATTTTTTTAAAAATTGTATTAGAATTCATAATAAAAATGTTCATCTAATACAGTCGACCCCCTATAACACTGTTGATTATTTCGTTTTATATGAATTCCATGTTGTACGAGTCATTTCAATTTTACAAATACATGAGCTGTTTACAGCCCGGCACACGTATTTGTAAAATCTAAGTGACTCCTACAACATGGAATTCGTATAAAACGGAATAATCAACAGTGTTATGGGGGGGTCGACTTGTAATAAGAATTCATGCTGTATAAGGAAGGATTCGCGTTAATGATTCATATGAAATATAACATGAAATTATAATGAAATCTTAATAAAAAATTTTATATTAAATGAGTATTTAAGTAAAATTTGAATTAAGATTTCATTATTTTACATAAAAGTAAATAAATTTGGTAAGGATATCGAAGCCTTGAATTAATATCTTTCCTAACAATAATGGCTTTGCTCATTTACTTTATTGAATTAATGATATCAATTTGACTCAATTTTAAACTATACAACTACATTACAGAGAAGTCAATCCGTTGTAAACTATAATAAAACAGTAGAAAAGAATGGAATGTAAGAGTTGAGCATGGATTTCTCGAAAACTCGAAGAATGAAGATCAAAAGGATTCGATCTTGGATTCCCCAGATAAAAAACTAAAATGATTCTGCGCATACACAAGACCAACATATCCATTGGGAGCAAAGCCGGATGGGTCTCGAGTCACTGTGGGAGAGGAAAAACTCGAATCTAATCGGGAATCGAACCCATCCCCAGTCAGGACTATGCATTTACTCCTCTTGTCTTTATAAAGATAAGGAACGTATTGAGTGTAATTTTCTATAATTTCCATGTCTAAGTGTTAAAAATTTTTATACTGATAACATTAATAAACGAAGCAAAATATATCTTATTTAATAAGAAAAAAAAAATGATTGTATTTATACACACGTTAATAAAAAAAATAACAAAAACTAATTAAAATATTCTAGATAAGTCTCTTATCTAGAATATTTAATCATTTGTTATATTTTTATTTATCCTAAATTAGAATAATAATTTTTTTTTCTTAATAGAAGCGATTAATTTGATTATGTTTAAGTATCAAAACAGAATGTATCAAAAATCATCTAAAAATAATTAAATATAATTATTTAATTTAATTTTAAGGGTCATATTTCTTTAATTAAACAATTTTACTAAAGATTTGAATATGTTTTAATAACAATAAATGATATTTAAACTAGAATAACTCATTTAACTCAATTCACACGAAACTAGGCATGTAAATGAGCATNTGCCAATAAAATATCGATTAAAATTCGTTTTTTTTTAATACAGTTTTTACTGAATAATTTTTAATTTTTTAATTTTACAAAATTCTATTTTTTAATATACTTGTCACTAAAAAAAAATTTCAAACTTAATTCGTTATAACAGATTTTTTTTTCAGGGTTCTAACTCTTACGATTCTATGAAAGGTTCCTAATTTTGCAACAACCCAATTTATTTAGGTTTCAGACTTAGTCAATAAATGTCTTACTTCTTATATAATGCATCAAAAGACAAGTATTGATTAACAATTTAATAATTCACGTCGAAAATACGACTTAAATTTAATAACGCTTATTTCTTTCTCTGTTTATAGCTAGACCTTTATCAGTATAACCTTTTCTACGATGTAAACTATTTCTGCGCTAAATCGAATTACTTTGTCTAAAAGTATTTTTTCCCCCTTTGATATCTTCGCTAGGATAATCCCGGGCGGATTGTGATCCTCCAAATAAAAACCGAGATAAATACATCAACATGGCGAATAACGTGTAAAAATCGCGATTCAAATCGTGACACGTGTTCCGTTTGTTCAATATGAAAAGCGATAGAACAATGGCATTTTCATACAATTTATAATAGCAAAATTTAAAGATTTGAAAGTATACAAGTCGACCCCCCTATAACACTGTTGATAATTCCGTTTTATATGAATTCCATATTGTACGAGTCACTTAGATTTTACAAATACGTGAGCCGTTCACAGCCCGGCACACGTATTTGTAAAATCTAAGTGACTCCTACAACATGGAATTCATATAAAACGGAATTATCAACAATGTTATAGGGGGTCGACTGTACTACTGAATGGTATGTTCAATGGAATCTTCAAGAAACGTATAACATGATATTAATTAACTTTTATAGAATTCTAACGCTTTAGCTTAACAATTATAAAGTTCTGTAACCTATAAAATATAATAATTAAAATTAATATCTTAAAAATTTAATTTTTATTAATGTTAATAACGTATTAATATTAAGAAATCCAGTATGCCCAATGGCATATTTCTAAGACAGTATTAAGAAGCGTTATAGTTTATCAACTTATGTTAATTTAAGTTTATTTATATAGATCTGTATTTGTTTATATTCATTATAAACAGAATAAAATTACAGCATTCTTCCTCAATTATTTTCAATGTTCATATAAAAATACATTTAAAAAAAAAAAGACGCCATTTTGAAACGATGCAAAGTTAAAATGGCGTCTTTTTCTTAACGGATTTACCATAACAACGAGCTTATAAATACCCTTATAAAATCAATAATTTAAAGATTTTAATCCATATTTTATTTATTTAAAATAATAACAATATAATTTAAAAATTAAATTAATTTTAATACTACCTTCAAACATTAATATATATATATATATA
>NW_019384305.1:174458-188609 GCF_000671375.1 Centruroides sculpturatus
AAATTTATAAAAATTCAAGAAAAAAAAAATTATTAATTTGTATATTTTTTACTTGTTAAATATTTTTAAAAAATAAATAAATAAAACAACGAGTTTTTAATGTAATGAAATAAATTTTAATTATAATTTTAGTGCGATTGATCTAAATAAAATTAAATTAAAAAAAAAAATTTAACAGGATTTAACTGGATGATCCTTACTACGTTAGGAATTTTAGTAGGGAAATCGCTTAACTAATTTTTTTTTTTTTTAAAGAAAAATAAATAGGATAATCCTATTAAAATTTTAGTACGATTTAATAGGATATGTTTAAAATTTAATCCAAAATCAGTACTAATTTTAGATGGGGAAGGAATAAATCCCCTGTTAAATTCAAAAATTTTAATCAAATTATCTAACTAAAATTTAAGTATAAAAATTAAGTACAGATTTTTAGTACGGAATGAAATTTTACAGTGGATGATCTCCTACTAAATCCTACTAAAATTTAAATTTTAATTAAAAATTTTTACTGAGGATCGTCATAATACATTTAATAATATTAGGAAGCTGGAAACATTGTTTCTTCCGGAAACAAATCAGATCTTATTATATATATAATAATAATAATATATAAAATCTACAGATAGAGCGTAAGAAACATTGAGCGAGTAGTATTATTTTTAAGACAAGTAATTTATTTATTAAATATAAATATGAATAATTAATTAAAACACATTGAAGTGGACATTGTAGTGGTTCGCTACCCTTTCTCTGTCTAACATTTAGTTATTATAAATAGGGCACCCAAATTGTGAAGGGTACAATGATGGCACCCATCAAACTATCCCAGTGCCACGAAAAGGGGGGAGACGCCAATGACTTATTGAACAGGAAACCCGATAAACTGGTTACAGGCACGCTTAGGCACACGTTGCTTCGCTTTTGTGCCACTCTAGGGTTAATATATCAGCGTTGCCCCGTCTGGACTACGTTGCGGTACCCACAGGCTTCGGGCTCACTTTATACACGAGTGGGGCCGAACGTACGGATCAATACCGTAACCAGAAAAGTGGTTAGAATAACACTACGCTGTTCTACCGTCTTCCCTCCGACATTTGCTTTAAAATTCGTTTATATTTACTATATGATTCCTCTATCTTCTTAAATATTCCGCGATTTTTCGGTGGAGTGATAAACCGGAAATAGAATCCACTTTTCCGGTGCCTTTAATGAATACGTCGACGTTGTGGTGCTTCCCCTCTTACGACCCATGCAACGTTGCCAGTCGGGTTGGGAGGGTACGCTCTGGTTTCCCCTCGTAGGCCGAGAGCGAAGCTGGCTTCTGCCTCGCTTTGCCTCTCACCTGCTCTCTCACCTGTATGACGTCAGCGAAATGATCACGTGCTTCGAGTATACACACACACATATCCCCGTATGGGACTGTGGGGTGGTTACCTTGACGACGGTACGGGTAGAAGTCTATCCCGTCGAACAAAGCATATAGAGCACGAGTCCGGAGAGAGACGAAATTTTCGGGCGATGTCAACCGCACCCGTAGCAGCATACGTCGACACGTCCAGACATACTTAACACGTGATTTGCGACACGAGACGTCGGAAGAGAGAGCGGGACCGAATTCGGACGGGGTGGGACGTCGGGAAGTGAATTTTAAATAAATAATCGAGCACGTGGGTAGAAGGTGTCGACGTATAGATATAAAAAAATAAATATAAAAAATTAGACGTGCGGATGTTCGAGATGCGTGAGTGGGACATTTTAATAAAGCGGCGAAAGTTAGAAGGCGGGGAGGAATCGACGGGACAATAGCAGTCGTCCCAACATATATAGAAGACATCCTCCGGCTGCGCGATGCAATTCCAAATCTCGCATCCGCTACGCAAGAACGTACGTATATAGCAGGCATATACCCACCCGGCAGCATTTTAAGACATCAGTCTTGGAGCGGCATCGTCAGGTGTAGGACGAGAGGAACGGCTCGACCCCGGACGGACGGCGACTTAAGGGGACGGCGCCAAGATATCCTGCTCAATTAAGGTCTGGCACACGAGCCGTCTGGGATAGTAGTTTGCGGTTTTCTGCAGACGGGACCGTATCTCGGCGTCTGGCGGAGAACGCGCGAGAAGACGACGAGAACGAGAAGAGAGAATAGTGCAAATCCGTACCCGTAGTTCGGACCTGGCAGGTGAGGCCGGGTGGAGGTGAGGCTCCGTCAGAGCGCGCGGGCCAGCGAGTGAGGGGGAGGAAAGCCGATAGCAGAAGTGAGATGAGTGGCTGGCCTGATGGGCTCCCAGAGAGGCAGTGGGCGTAGCTGGTGAAGCAGGGTAGCCCTCACATGCACCGCCAACGGAGAGGACAGCAGCGGCGGAGTTTGGTACCCAGCGAGCGCATCTACCGTAGCGGGACACCTGCCACCTACCGCGGCTGGACGAGACGGAGGACGGCGGCGCCCAGAAACATATCTACGTCAATGGAGAGGAGACACAACACCAGGCACGCCGCCGCCTTGGCAGCGGCAGCAGCGGCCGCTGCCAACGGAAAAGCCACCTCCAGCACGGCCGCTGCCACCAACCAGGCCGGTCGCTGGTCCGACGCCAGAACTGACATGTTCGAAAGTTTCCAGTCGTGGGCCATGAAGACTTACGGCGACACGGCAAAAACCAAGACCGTCACCCGCAAGAAGTACCACCGCATCGTCAAAATCCTCAAGGGAGAGGAACAGACCAATGCCGAAAATTCCAAGTTTCGCTTTTGGGTGAAGGCCAAAGGTTTCCGTATGGGACCTCCATGTTCCGAGCACACTCTCGACGCCAAAAAGAACGAGCACGTGCTGTACGTACCGTGCTCGAGATTCCTGGTAAGTTACAACTTTTTATCATTTTTTCCCCCTGTAAGGGAATGGGCCGCCTTTTTTTTACCCTACTCTCTTCCTCCTCTTTCTCCTCCTCCCTCCTAGGATACGATAGCTAAAAAGTTTTTTCGCCAATTCCGAGATGGCAGTTAGGCCTATCGGCTATGTTGCATTGATCGCGTGCAATCGCAAAAGCGGTAGGTACGGTGCTCGTAGCGTCCTCCCAGCGCTCTCCTAATCTGTTACCGTAAAATCGGTCGCCCTCTTCTACCCGGGTCCAAACCGTCGCTCAATAAAGCTATCGGACGCCCGGTTGTTATGGTGCCAACTCGCACTACAGTTTGAACCGGCATTCAATAACGTCACCTCTTTCGCCATAAAATTAGTTTATATTTTACAAAGTCCTTTATAAAATCCGAATGATGTACGCGTTTCGAATTTTGGCGCAAAACAAAAACTTTTCTTGATGACCGAACCCGCGACGTCCCCCACCCGACAATTCCGCAAAGTTTTTCATTTAATATTACGTGTAATTAAACGCTATGGGCCGATTCCAGTCGTCGTATTAAGCAATTGGGTTGTTAATGTCATACCAACATTCCACGTTATGGGTCGAAAATGTCCGTGACTTTTTAACAAAAAGCTGCATTGACTGCGACTATCCAGACTCCTACGTGTGTCTCCATGGGTTATTCCACTTACATCGAACGTCATGGGCTAAAATATTTCGCATTTGTAACGAATCGAAAGTGACCTAAATTTCGAACAACAAACGCCATGGGCCGTTCGAGACTCGACATTAAACGTTGCTGATTGTAAATGTCTGTCCTTAATTTAGTATCAAACGCTATGGGCTGTTAATGTTCGTGTTTTAACGTTAAAAATTTCCAGTGGCGAAAGTTTCTCGACTCCATATTGGGCATTTAAAACGACGATAGGTTGATATCGAATGTTAAGAGTTATAAATTCTACTTCAGAATTGGAATTTATGAGGTTAAAAATGTTCGTATTTCGATGTTAAACATAATGAGTTGACACATTTTCACCCTTTATTAAACGTAATGGATGGCATACATTATCTGGACGTTAAACACTATAGAATTCGAAGGGTGCGCGTACAGTACGTCGATATTATTAAACACTGTGGGTTAAAAACGACTGTAGCAGACATTAATAGCCCATAGCTTTTAAAATGAACAATTCTCAATAAAACTTTACAAATTTGAAAATATCTCTTTCGGCCGCCGACGCGTCTGTTGTAAGGTAGTTAATTGGAAGGTTCTCTATTGTCAAAAAAGTCCCCTCCCCGCCATTATCGTGCCTTCTGTGATTCAGAATAGAGTCTAGTCGCTGTACCGACTCCCGTCTGCGACCCAACCACCGGACGAGATGCGTCAGATAAGCACGAACTCAAAACCTTCCTCCAAAGAACAAAAATTCCGAAAAGGGGTAGGATACCATGACCATATTCGAGCGCTTTCTTATCTCATAAATGACCACTAATACGCTTGACGTCATCGGAAGAAAATTAGCGTCGTCCCGTCTCGGAACAAAATAATTCGGGTTATATCGATTACTCGGAGTTAAATTATAGTGTCCGAGCCCAATAGGGACCTGGTAGGTAATTATATCCGAACGGCAACAAATTAATGAAGTAACCCAACTGCTGCTGCTACTAACTGCAAAAATTACTCCGACTGATGAAACTTTCTGCGAGAGAATTTTCTCTCTCTCTCTCTCTCTCTTTTTTTATTTTTTCGTGTGAGTTAACGTGTACTTCAATGTACAAACTTGTACAAATTTGTTTTGGATTAATATGGCTACCATTCTACGTCTCGAAGATTAAGGAATTTCGATTTGTCCCTCGATTTCGATGAAAATTATCTTTTAAAGTTGAAGCTGTATTTTTTCCCCTTCTTCTTCTTCTTCTTCTTCTTCTTCTTTTTTTAAATTCAAAAATTGATAGAATTTAATTCAAAAAAATTTATTCGATGCTAAGTTCTAGAATTTTATATAATATTTTCTCTAACTCCTTTATCTTGGCTTCTATCGATGAGGATCGCAATAGATCCTCAACGATAAACTCGACCTTTCTGATGACTCGTTTCTCTCTTTCTTCTTCTTCTTCTTCTTCTTCTTCCAAAGATGAAGATTCTGACCAATGAGATTTGATTTTTATTAACTTCTATCTATAAAGTTCTTCTCAATTTGAGGATCTCCAGTTTAATTATTAATATCTACTTAAGAATCTTCTATCGTTAGAGCACTTGCTACTTTCTAAAATTTAAGATTTAAGTATCATTTCTTCTCTTCTAATGAAAGATTCGAGCCTTTTTTTTTTTTTTCTTGAGGATTCGCCAGCTCTTCTTCCTAATTTCAAGCACAGAGCTTCTGTTAATGGTTTCCCAGCAATCAATGAGGATCCATTGTGAACTTCAGCGTTACATCGTACATTGCCCATACGTTGAACATTATGAACACGTACAATAACGATTGTACGCATTAACTGAAGAGAATTCTTTTGAAGGAACTTAGATTTTTTCCAAGAAAAAGAACATTTTTTCTTTTTTTTTTTAACAATTCGAAGTAGTCATTAATTTTACAACTATGTACAACAGAGTTTTTCAAATCTGCATCCAAAAACACATCATCATAATATTTTTTCAACGAAATACTTTTTCAGTTGGTGACGTTATACAAGTGAAATTCGTAAACGTTTCAGATCATTTAAGTAAAATATCTTCAGCAGACACTTCCAGATTTCGGGAGGAGAGAAAGCGCGCGCGAGAGAGAGAGAGAGAGGGAGAAGGAGCAGAGAGAGGAGGAGGAGGAGGAGGAGGACGATGATGATGATATTTTCACGCACCGACTCGAACATTTTTCTCATGTAAGTTTTCGTAATTGTTCTTTACGTGATCCGTGGACACGTAGGAATTTGTTTTCTCCAAAAAAAAAAAATGATGCAATCTCTTAGCATTTCTTAATTGATCGAAGATCACGCTCACGAATAAATAAATTTCAAGGACGTCATTGATCGCGATTAACTCAACCAGCAGAAGAAGGAACTACGTTTCAAAATGCCCATCTTCCTTTAGGATGATGGATGCACGCGAACGAAAAATATAAAATATATATATATATATATATATATATATATATATATTACATATTTAATAACAAGTACAGAAAACAAAAGTTCAGAAACCTGTAACAAATGTGTAACATCAGTAGGNGGGTTACGCCTATCGAAAAAACGTTACGTGTTTATCACAAATACTTAACAGTTATTTAAAATGTGATATTTAAACGTTGTTCATCGATTGAATTTTTTTTATTTTTTATTATTATTATTTTTTTTTTACATACCAATGATGATATTTTTCGTACGCTTGTAAATGTGACTTACTTGTGTATACTTATATTTACACGTTTTTAGATTTTCTTGGATGATAATTATTATTATTAAGCGTTATATTAAAAAATAAAATTGTAATTAATATATTCTTCTTCTTCTTCTTCTTCTTCTTCTTCCATACAATTGTAAGAAATTTAACAGTGGTTTTTTTTCCTCTAATTTACACTTATTTTTTGCTTTTTATTAATTAATTTAATGAATTTTTCTTTTTAAATTGTTATATTGAAATTTCGTGAAATTCGGGTGTATAAAGAATATTTTTTCGTAATTTTTTATTATTATTTTTTTAACTTTGTATATATATATATGAATTTTTTTTTCGTAAGTTTGATGAAAAAATTACGTATTACTCATTTCAATTTTCGTTGAAAATTTGTACGAAATTTACACGAAACCAAGCGAATTTTCATCGAAATACAAGTCGATAGCGCATAATAAACGACTTCCTATTTATTTCCTGCTTGAATTTTCACGAAGATCAATTAAATTGCGCGAAATTTTAACACTTTTACACTCGAAAATTTTCAATTTGAACGTGCGATAATAAAAATTTTCACTAAATTCGTATACATTTCACAATAATTATTATCTTATTTTTTCCCCCCTCAATTTCACACAAGAAATTATCGATTTAAATATTTTATTATTGAAGATTTCTAATTAAATCATCTTAAAAATTTCATTAAAAATTAAAGAAAACGAATTTAATTTAATAATATACAAAATTTTCCATTACTCCGCGTACGATCCAATGGCAAAATTACAATCTTTGACATAAGTTTTCAGGAAATTCACACCAGAATACGATTCTATAAATATTACCAGAGAAATAAATTATATTTGGAGAATAAATGTTTAAAGAATCGTTAAATTATGCTACTTAGATATATATAACGTCTTGTTGAAGGAGCGAAAAGGAAGGATTTCTAACATTTTCTTTTAAAAAGAACGAAACGTATCGGAAATTTTTCCATGACTGTAACTTTGGCAAATCGTCAGGGATCGGGTGTGATATATATTAAAATTTCAAGGGGCACGAGAGAGTTTCCATCTAATTAGCACGTGGAAGAAACAGGTCGAGTTGTCGTTCGGGTCCAACGACGCCAATCAATGGACGACTGTTCAGAAGTTTGCGTGTGGCGGCGGGACAGACAGAAATCTCCTGGCTCAGGACGAAGGTATTGATCCACTCGCAACACGTGGACTCTCACATCACCGTTGCTGGTATCCACGTTCGGGAAGGCTGCAGTTTTATCTACAATTTTTCTTTCGTTTTTAAACCTTTCTAGCTTGGGATGCCTCTTTAAAATATCAATTAAACTTAGAGTGGGAGTTGGCACACATTTTCCTTTCTCTTTTTTTTAAATATTATACTTGATGTACTGATATATTCCTCGTGTTTATTAATGGTAAACATCGTGTATGTTCTCTTACATATTTTCTGGTATAAAAAAATAAAAAACAGAAATGTTATTATAAATATTTGAGGAAAGAGTTTCTTCCTCTTGTTTTCTATGTAAATAGTGTAAATAAAACTAGTAAAATTATAGATTTAGACGCTTTAATACGGTTTATTCGTCAAGAGTCTAGTCCCAAAATAGAGCAGTAATGTACAAAACAAGCTTTTAAAATCAAAAAATAAGATGTTAGAAAAACATAATTACTTTTACTCTTCCTGTAGCAACCCATTCTACTAGTCATTTAGCAGTCGCATAACGGCGGCCCTTTAATTGTTAGAATGGGACGAATCTGTCGCATAACAGCACCCTCCGTCCCCTTTCTACGACAGATAGCAGTGTTTACAGGGCCAGGCCAGGAGCGGGATCGATTGAAGGCCTACACCTCTCTACACGAGGAAGGGGGAACAACATTGGAAAAGGCAGGGCTTCGCACATTTTCTACAATAGGGGAAGACAGGTGAAGCCCTCATCTTAACTAAACACGGGATAAACTATGTTATTATTACTCCAGAAAGTCATTTTCATCCGGGATGTTTCCCTGCACAGCATCCCGTAATGACTCTCGTGGATAGTTCGAGTATTATCTCGAGTATCGTCATCTGTGCATAATTAATTGCTAGTTTTTAATTATATTCCGTACATATGGTACTTGTTTTTTTTTTATTTTAAATATTAAATATAAGTTAAACTAAATTATTAATCTTGTAAATAATTTTTATCTATGATAAATCCTTTAACTGAAATACTCATAATAACTTTTAAACTAGTTCGAATGTGATATTTCGGGACTCTTTTGTTAATCGTTAATTAATTTTTAATGACATTTTTATACATATAACAGATTAATTTATGTTTTTTTTTTTTATTAAACACGAGAAAAAAAATATTTTATTATGACTCTCCAAAGCCATTTTCATCAGTGATGTTTTCCTGCACAGCATCCCATAATGACTCTCGTGGATAGTTCGAGTATAGTTCAAATATCGTCTTTTGAGCTTAATTACTTGCTAAATTTTTGTTTGTATTCTATGTTTTTAACAATTATTTTTAAAAAATAAACCGGGAAGAAACTATATTAGTTCTCATGTAATTATTTTCATCCTTGACTATTAAATTTAAACTTCATCCCTTTTATAACACTTAAAATAAGTCATGTTTGATTATTCTATTTATTTATAGTAAATTATTATTAATTTTTGATAATATTACGTACGTGATAATTATATAATTATCCTTATTAAAGTTATTTTTTTTGGGATAGATCCGTATACATTTTATTACCATGCATCTTCCATATCAGAATGAAGATACCAGCAGAACTCGAAAATATATTAAATTATACTATTTTAGCCTAAATAATTATTCATTTTAAACAATATTCTATATTTTAAAAGCTAATTTTCAGATAAATAATATAAATAAGTTAGATTATAAGACGTTTTTTTTTTTAAACTGGATGATGTACAATTAACTCAATGAAATATAATTATTTATTAATGTTTTTATAATATTATGTAAATAAAGGTTATTTTTAACATTTAAAAAAGTTTATTTTTACAATTTATAATTTATTTTTATGATAATTACGTTTTAAAATATAGAAAATAGGTCTATCATGTCAAGCTCTATATTTCCATCTATCGATAATACTAATTGTATATTCAAATGGGACTTGGAGCCAGTAACACTATCCATCAAATCTTATAATGTCATATCGAGCCATTGATGCAAGGAAGTTCCGAATTGAAAATAAAGAAGAAGTAAAAAAAAATTAAAACATAAAAAAAATTACATTTTAAAACATTTAAAAATGTATATTTGAAGATTTATTTAGTTAAATTTTAATTATAATTAAATTTGCATCCCTCATCTTCCACGATGAGAAGATTCTTCCTTATATACAAAGCATAAGTTAGTTCATTAGAGGTTCAGGACGATGTCGAATTTGGAAATATTTTCGATAATAATAAAATTGTAGACGAAAAAATATAAATATTTTTGTGTTTAGAAAACGATTTTAATAATAATTTCACTTTTCGAAGGTAATTTAATGTGGAAAATTAGTTTTGATGTTGGTTAGTTCGTAAATAGAGAAAAATTCGAAAATAGCAGTTAATAAATGAAGATCGAACCGAATGGGATGCAAGGAGAGAATATAATTGTGGTACCTGGAATAGTTCATTGCGTAGGGGTTTGGCAGGACGGAGAAATACAGGGGAGAGCGGACGTCATATGGCCCCGTGATGGAGTTGTCCTGTATAGTAGCTCTGCTCTGCAGGAAAAGCATCACCAGCCTGCCAAGTGTTTGGGTCGATGGTCCCGCTGTCTTCCTCTCTCGTCATAGTTTCAACCCCTCGGGGGGTTCGGTCGCTGGGACAACCCTTAGTTTCGGCTCTCTCTCTGACACCTCGTCACGTGTGTGACTTGTGACTGGAGATCTTTTTTCCACCTCTAGTCACGTATACAACTAGAAGAAGCATTGGGGGAAAAAGCTGATTCTCTAGTTTAGCGTTCTACCGTACAATCTCTTATTGTTATATTCTTAAAAATACACTGTATAATATCTTTTAACCATTTATCACGAAACTTTGAGTAAATCTGTAGATTTTGAGATTGTTTTTTTGCTGAACTAGCACGGCTATTGTGAGATACTAAAGGTAATCCTTTCTACCTGAGCCATAAGAAAAGTACTCTTGTTGGAAACTTCTCAGTTATGGTTTGACGTGATATTGAAGCCCTATTTACATTGCAGGACAAAATGGGTGGGTAGAAAATGGAGCGGGACTAGTTCAGGGTAGTAGATACGTATGAGTCAGCGCCAGCTTTTATCGACCAGAGATTCCAGCATTATGGGAGCCCAAGTTAGATTATTCTACACGAGGTTCTGAAGTTTAAAAAAAAGTCAGAAAAATGCTCTTATGCTACAATTTCCTATCTTTTTAATATAGATAAATATACGAAACAACAACACATGTTCCTTCTTCCTTCTCTTAAACATACGCACACACACAAAAAAAAAAAAAATTCCTCTGACTGAAGGCGGAATAAATATTTAATTATGAAGTTAAAACTATATTTCATAGCTGTGATCTATTTAAAAATATGATAGCATCTTTTGTTTTTTTTTTTCTTTCCTCTCCCTTCTTCATTCTCGCGAGAGTTTTGTTACTTTTGCATACAAGAATTTTTTTACTTCTTCTTCTTTCAATACTCCGTTTTGCAACCAATCTGCAGACTTCAGAAACTTAATGAGGTAATTACACAGTCCTTAATGACAAAGCTAATGAGGCATGTTTTAAGTCTGGCTATACAGAAATGATGTACAAGACCCACATTTTGCTTTGGATCAAATCCAGGGTTGAGGGTTGTATATGAAAATAATATGCACTCTTATATTAAACTATGTTTTTACATAAGTATTGTACAGTTTGTACGGTGATTGAAGTCGAATTATTATATAATATCTGTATTCTAGATAACTTTCTTTTTTTTTTTTTAACGAGAACTTCTTCAGTCTCTATGGGTCTTTCTTTAGACATACTTATTATAGATTTTACCAATGTGAATGAGAGTCTTACATACTTATTCATTTTCTATAACTTCTTGATCATAATATTCCATTATAAATATGTTAAGACATGGCTCACAGACGTAGACATGAGAAGAATTTTCGATGAAATCTCATGGTCAATAGAAAGCATGAAATGGCTTACAAATTTTGATCCATTTTCTATAAATGTTTTGTACTAAGAATGGTGTTAATAAATAAATAAATATATATGTTATTTTTGCACAAATTTTAATTATAAATTGAATAAAATTAATGTTATAAGTATAGATTTATACAAAATTCTCAAAGAAATCCTCGCGGTTAGTGAATATTCACTAATTAATCCTCGAGGTTTATACTGTTCTCTCGCTCTAAAATATATTTTTTGATGGCATTTATTAATGTAAATGAAGATTAAATACGTTTTAAATATAATTTTATAATGTTTTCTTTATTAAAACGATCCATCCCGAATATAAATAAGTGTATAAATTTCCGAATCTTTCACCGTCTTCCATCCTCTTACAGTCCTTTCTCTAAACAAATTTGCATACTTATACAATACGGATTGAAAGTTTAATATATTTAATGGGCATAATTTTCTCTTATAGATTTGTCAAAATACGTAACATAAGTTTATATAAGCGTAGTCAAAATCAATGTGAATGCAATCTCGGGTCAGACATAGGAACTCTCTTGTCAGTCCAACAGGGTGGAGAACTGGACGCCGGGTCGTCTACAACGGAAATAATGCAAATCTTTCCATTCTTTCTGGATCTAGGTTTAGTAATTTTGATTGGTTATCGACTCAGAAAGAAGCAATGTCACGGTGAAGAATTTTCTCCAATCGATTCATGTAAAGATAGGGTTTTGGTATCTCTCTATATATTATAAAATTCTTTTTATTGTATTCTAAATGCTCAATCAATTCGATACCTCCTTTAAAAAAAAATTGCGAATAAATAATAATATAATTTTATATAATATAGATAAATATAACTTTAAAAAAAAATGCAAATTTAATTAGCCTCCAGGTGTTATATTTATGTTCTTAAGATTATATGTTGTATCAGTTTTACATAAGTTTGCATGAGTTTACATATATTTTTTCCTTATTTTTTATGCTTAAAGAATTAAATTTTATATTAAAAATAAAAAAAAAATTGTTCTAAAGAGTCTCTGGTACATTCTTTGAGTTATAATTATCTTTGATTAAAAATCGATAATAAAAATTAATAAATTACTAGACCCCCCTATAACACTGTTGATTTTTCCGTTTTATATGAATTCCATGTTGTACGAGTCACTTAGATTTTACAAATACGTGAGCCGTTCACAGCCCGGCACACGTATTTGTAAAATCTAATTGACTCGTGCAACATGGAATTCATATAACACGGAATTATCAACAGTGTTATAGGGGGGTCTACTATAATTTAATTTTTCTATACAAAAATATAACGTTAAGAATGAGCCCAAACGCGTTTAAATTATTTTTTCCGCCCTCCCCCTTGCTCCTTCCGCACTAAAAGGGCCTTTTAATTATACTCATTATGGGTCGGGCCCATTAGTTGGGGATTGAAATATCCGTAAAAGACCACCCCTGAAAAATTCCTGGGGTCCGGATTCGATTTCCGGGTCTCCAGGTCTGTTTAAATTAATTTAAAATATATAAAAAGTTATTTACATTTGTATTTTATATATATAAATTGCAACCTAAATATAAGCAAATGTAGGGTAAAAGATTGAGTTAAAAACAGAATTGGCGGATATGTAAATTAACTCGCGTTATAAAATAGAAAAATTCGATAGAGTTTAGTAGTAAAATCTAATTTTATATAATAATATATACATCATCCGGCTGTAGAAATGCCAGAGAAAAATTCAGTTTTTCTTTTTTTTTTTTTTATTAAAATTCAGAATTTAAAAAAAATCGAGGGAATCTTTTTTCCAAATAAGTCGTATGATGATGATGATGAGAATCGTTATGAAGATCGATTAACAAAATGATTTTTAAATTTTGATACCATGACGATGATGATGAAGATAAGAATCATCAATGAAATTGATCGATCGTCAAAACGATTTACAAAGATTTGGATTGATATTACGATGATGAGGAGGAGGATAAGAATCGCGTGAAAAATGATCAAAGATGATCTTTGAGATTTAAAAACGACGATGATAATGATTATAAGGAGGATAAGAAATGTCACTAAAATTGAACCCCGAAACGATTTTTGAGGTACGATAACATAATGATGATGACGATAAGAATCAGCATAAGAATTGATCATCATAAAGATTTGAAAACGTGAAGACGACGTCGACGGCTACTACGATTATGATGATAAGAGTTATCGTTAAAATCGATCATCGAGACGATTTTTGATACATTTAATTAAGATGACGAGAGGAAGGAGGAAGAAGAGGAGAAGAAAGATGAGGAACTTCATTAAAATTTGAACATCGAGACGATTTATGAGGCATGATAGCATGGCGGTGATGGTGAGAATAAGAATCGTCAAGAAAATTGATCACCAAGACAATCTTTGAGGTTCGATAAGATGAAGATGATGATGATAAGAAAATAAGACTCGTTAAGATCGAACTTATGACGATTTTTGACATTGGATAACATGATGATAATAACGAAAATGACGATAAAAAGAAGAATCATCATTAAAACCGATCACCAAGACGATGTTTGAGATTTGATAACATCGAAAGATCCCGACTACGTCTGAAAATCGTTCGTCTGTTTGTTTTTACAGCCTCCAGCAAAAACTGTAGAAGATGCTCCTAGAATTAAACCACGTGGAGTTTTATATATATATATATATATATATTATAAATGCTAACAACGAGTAAAATC
>NW_019384305.1:188660-190272 GCF_000671375.1 Centruroides sculpturatus
ATATATATATATATTTTTTGCTTGTATAAAAAAGAAGAAGAAGGGGGGGGAAATCTAATTTTTCTCGTCTTCTGACGGATAAGACAAATTTCTAAATTTTTACTTAAGTGACAGAATAAAATTGCTTGACTAAAAATGGATTTTCAAATATATATATATATATATATTTATGTATATATAAGTTATTCTATTCTATATACCATGTACTATTGAGTAAGTTGGAAAAATAGTCTGGGACATGGTGTATCAGGACCGGCCTTGAAACCTCATCGAGCAACAGGAGAAGCCTGTTGTCATGACAACGGGCAACATCGCACATACTACATGCACTACCTAAACTCGCCTTAGAGTTCGACGTCGTTCTTATTTACTCGCCAGAACTCTGTACTGACTTCTTCTATACGTCGGGTTTCCAAAAAAAAAAGGGGGATGAACATGTAAACGCACGCCACGTATATCACTCGAGATGTATACCTTAGAAAGATATCTCACTATAGAAAATGACCCTTTCTACACGAATTAATGTAATCGTTATACTGTATATGTAATAATAAACAAAGATTTTTCAGGTTTAATATCGTGAGATGATGATGAATAAGGTAAGAATCATCATTAAAATTAATCAACTAAACAATTTCTGTGTGTGTGTGAGGGGAGTGTAAATTGCTGTGTGTGGGGGGGGAGAAAATTTGAATTTTTATAGCAAAAAATAGGACATTTTTATAATAAAAATGTGTACATAAATACTAACAGGAATTAAATTTTCATAATTTATGAGTATCGAGTTACTTGGGGCATGTTACAATATTTTTCCCAACATAAAAATGTAGCAGGGTGGAAGAACGTGACAGATGGCCAATGTTAATCTTTACAAATACACAAAATTTTTTGAATGGTTCCAATTAATGTATAGTTTAATTAGTAAAATATTACTTCTAGATACGAATTGTAATGATTGTAGTTTAAAATGATTCTTAAAAAAAAAAGAAGAAGAAGAAGAAATTCCAGTTGGCATCTGTGTACCTGTACATAGAGGAAAGATAATTAAACCCTATACGTGAACAAACAGCTTATATATATATATATATATATTAATATAGAATGATGAACCTTGAGGATCTGTTATATTATGTTAATTAAGATGATGAACTCGAGAATTAAAGTTCTAAGATTAATGAATAAGCCATTTCTCTAGAATATTTTCAACCAATTATGATCTGCAGCTTATTAACATAATATATTGCATACCTCATTAATATATATATATATATATATGTTTAATAATTTGGTCGTAAACAGATGGTTGCATTTAGTATACACTTATATACTGTAGTAAATTATAATATGTAGGATAATTTAATGTCATTAGATACAATACAACTATCTGTCATATTTTTTTTTGAATAAACATTTGTTTATATTTTATTTGCCATCGCCAAATTGAAAGATAAATGCATTAGTCTGTTAAAAAGTTACTTTAGAATACACATATTTTCAAATCTGACACATGATTTAATGGGTTTACTTACTATCAATAAAAAGTTATAAAAACGTAATGTTAGAATGAATGACATTTTTCGATGTATGAAACTAGATTAATAAAATGTATATA
>NW_019384305.1:191081-192390 GCF_000671375.1 Centruroides sculpturatus
TATATATATATATATGTTATATTATAAATTATTTAAAGTAATATAAGAGATGAGACGAATAGAATAATTAAATTTAAAAATTCTAAATTCTAAATAAAATGTAGATTTTAAAATCAATTTTGATTCTCTAGAAAAATTGTAGTTTTCGTTTATTATATATTTTTATATCAGAATTGAGATATTTATATTATAGAATAGAAAAGTATTAAGGATTTTATATGATAATTAATATATAAATTACCGAATAAAGTATTTTTCTAGAATATTTTAATGATTTTTCTCCATTTTTCTATGTATTTTTTTTTATTTTTTTTACTTCATTACTGTAAAATATGCATAAAGATATACGTTTAACACTTGCAAGTTAAGAGATTTTTAATATTTTAAATGCAGATAAGAACATACTATTTTTAAAAATGAGTACTTTTCAACCTTTTCGTGTACTCAGCCTTATTAATTGTATTATAAACCGGGATAGAATCCGCGATTCACCAGTTGGAAACACATTATTCCACATTAATTCTTATATTATTAATAGAAAGTAGGAATTTAAAAGATTATGTTTCCGTAATATTTTTAAAAAGTAGCCCACTACCGTTATTGGACACCGAAATCACGTGACACGCTCATTAGACAACTGCCACTACCCGTATCCAATATCCAAATATTCCCTCCCCCCTCCTCCGATTATCGATCTTATTAATGCGATATATCTTAAAATATAAAATTATAGGATTAAAAAAAAAAGTTTAAAAACACGTAAAAAACATTGTAGAATAGCTAAACACACTACTTCATTAACGTAATATATTAACACTAGGAATATTATAGACAATTTGGAGTCTGTTCTAACGTGTTATAGAGCCATGGGATTAATATAAGAAAGTATCCCAGAGTGGAATTAGAAGGTTAGAGTTTATAGTTACCGTTTCCAAGTGTTAGATGTGCAGAGACAGCTGCTTCAACATCTAACAGTCTATATAACTGGGATAGTGTACAGGTGCGACCGCTCTGCTTTTTCCAAATGCACTTGGCAATACAGAAGCTTAATAAATAAAAGCTAGTTTTTATTCATATATTTTAGATTCAATTAAAATAAATAAACAGATATTTTTCGTAATAAAAATACACAAGAAATATATATATTTTTTTTAAATTCGAACGAAACAGATTTATTTTATTTTAATTAAAAACATTCGGAATTAACAAGGTTTCTAGTATTTAAATTAAATTTTAAATGTTTAAAATATATATATATATATTATATTCACTTAATTACTGCAACAATGATATAGCGCGAAATAGACGC
>NW_019384305.1:192692-215815 GCF_000671375.1 Centruroides sculpturatus
CAGAGGTGTGATGCTCACAACATATTTTGATAAACTTCTTATACAAAGAAGAATAATAAATTCTACAAAATTTTAACTGGAATTTTTAATTTTTTTTCTTTAAATTTTGTTGTATAAATTACTAATTACTAACATAAATATTAAGCATAAAAAAGACCGTTCATTCGTACGAATCCCCTTTTAAAGTTATAGCAAAACCACTGAAAAAATGCCCCATGGAAATAATATTTAAAGGATAAAAAAAATTAATGTTCTATGCTTTGTATTATTTAAAAAATTATATTAAATGTTTATATGTATATATTTTAATGTATTAAATTTGATCTTTCCACACGTGTACACCGGTGTTAGTTCGTACGCTAAAAAAACCCATATAGAGCAAACCTACTACAGCTTTATATTGTTAAGTGCGCATGCTCTTTAGTGATAGAGACAAGATGGCGTCAGGGACAGTGATTCAGGCACGCAACCCCTCAGTAGGCCAGATAGCTCTCAATCGATCCAACAAAATCGTCAGAGGTGGTGAGTCGTGCGGTTCCACTAAGAGAACTTCAATTTGATACCCACTACCCGAAAATTTAGACTCATCACATTCGTTCAAATATCCCAGAGAGGTTTTTCGGTCACAACAAGAAAAAAAATAGAGTATATTTTTGAGGAAATAAAATGCCAAAAAAAAAGAACATACACTTCAGATTTTTAAAGAAATAAAAGCGTATTTTCCAAACTGGGGAGTTATTAATAAAAAAAAAAAAAATATCGGTACTTTCAGTCCAGAAGAGGCTTTGCCTCTCCGCTCTCTCCCCCTTATCGGGACGGTTCCACCCCCAGGCCTCTAGCATCACCTTGACAACGCACGAGTTCACTCAGCCGTAGGATCACACAGATCGATATAAGGCCTATGGTTGATGTAACTTCAGTCCTTCTGTCCTAATTTTCCCGAACAGGGCGGGTGGAGAGGAGACAGATTGGCCCCCGGGCCGGGACACAGCCCGTTGCCTAGATACCGGACGGTCTCCAAGCAACGCGCTTGTCGATTTTCAAGGTTCGCCCTTTCCTTATTAACTAGGGAAGTGCACGGGAGTTGGAAATTTTTAGAAGGACAGGAGGAGCACTAATTCGCTCTCTCGTTGCCCCCGCACACTCCCCTCTCTCCGCGTTTCTCGGCTTCACTAATATATCCGGGAAATGCTATTTTAGGAACAAGCAACGACTGGGTACCTCCACCGTGCAAACGGCGGCTGTATCGAGCAGCACCGAACCCACGAGTGGGTAATATCTAGAGTACGGAATATGTTTCTTTCCTAACTTAGAAATCGAAGATATCAAAGAAGAGCTGTGTTGAATTAGTGCTATCATTATAGACTATTCAACGAAACCCGGTTAACTCGTCCATGTCAACTTCATAAGCAGCTGTTTCCACTGATGCGCTTCCGTCTTTAGGTTCTGCATCGAGCATAGCTTCCAGCTGTGCCCACATATAAGGGTTGTGTGCATTCTTATTGCCAATTTGTTTTTTTTTTTTCTTCCTTCTTTCCCTTTTCTCCCGCCATATTTCCTACGACTTATATCATTTAAAAAAGGTTTTTATACTACGGCTATGAATATAAATAATAAAGTAGCAACGTACCCTAAATAAAAATTCCTTCGTGTTATTGCAGGAAGCATTTATATGCAATTTTTAAGTGCGTCGAACGTGCAAAAATTTATCATTTATGATCATCTCGTTAAAAATTTCTATGCTTAATAAGCGGCGAAAAAATGTTTTTTTTTTTCTTTCCTTTTTTTAAATAATAAATAATTTGTTTATGATTTTAAATGGCGGTCGCTTTAGAATTATTAACTTTCGGTATGCTTATTTTTTATTATTATTATTATTACTATTTTTTTTTAATAAGGAAAAAAAAATTTCTCTTTACGGACGGGAACAAGATGGCGGATACTGGAGCTAACAGGTGGGTAGACGTCAGGCGTTGCCTTGGCAACCAACACTATCGAAGCTTCAAACATGGGCGTCGTAGAGGAAGTTGGAGCAGAACGAAGTTGCGCCTATCGTTAGTTCCGGGGGTAAAAGGGTTGATCTTGATCCTCCTGTTCCGATGTAAACATCTTTAACTACGACAGGATTAAATCTTATCCTCAGGATTTCGATAATCGAGAAGAGAGAATGCTGAACAGAGAAACTGTCCCGATATTTCGAACACCATTAAAAATTATTACCAGAATACGAAAACTTACTAAAAATCACGAATATTAAGAACCGTGATGTTAACTGATATTGGAGTTTTCAATTTTCAATATTATGAGGCGGTATATTACTATTTATAACTTAGAACGTGATTATGAAGGCGGCGATAGGGGCGAAGTGGATGATGAAGCTGCATCTCCCGCATCCTAATTTTGGCAATGGAGAGTCCAGGCGGATCGTATTCTAGTTGGAAACACGACGTGCGGGTCCATCTCTGAACCGAATGCACGAGCATCGCCCACTCACTCGATCGCCGATCGCATTGTTTATATAGGAGCTCTTGTAAAATTTACTATCGACGCACTTCTCAATGTTTAAAATATTGGTGAGATGTAATAGCGCATAGCACCCGAAGGAACAGTTGGTTCTCCATGTATTTTGTAACAGCAAAAGTGGTAAATTTCGCGCTCTAAACGATGTTTCAAATTAAGTGACGATTGAAAGCCCAATATTTTGAAAATCGTGCAGTGCAAGAACAACAGATTGCAACCAAATGGTACTACTACATAAATAACCAACAACATTGGTTAAATTAATTTGAAGCAATTCGCCCGTGGAAGGAACCAAAAATCGTGTCAATTTCTGAACGCCCCTACCAAAAAATATAAAGAGGAGCACAATACGAGGCGTGAAAATTCCAACTTTTGCAATTATCTAATTAGAAAAATGTTGTGGTATTTCGGAGCAACGAGGGAAAAGTGTCGGAAGATGTGAAAAATTGCACGTTTGCAAGTTACGGACGGGTTATCCCCCCGTAGTCATCGGTGGTATTGCACGCTTAATGTTTGAGTTATGGAAAATGTCGAATTATCGAATTGGATTCAAATTGAATCTGACAGGCGGTAGAACTAGTTGCTTTTACAACAAATCCTTTACTAGAACTACCTTTCGTCGAGACTCGAAAAATAAGAATTGCCACGAGAGAGTTCTTTCATCGTCTGTACGTCAGACGGCGCCAAGGTTCTCTCGATTCCGGTCCACCATTTTTCACTCGAAACGTCTCGTGTCTATCCGGGTGTCCCGGATGGAAAATGTTCGTCAGTGACGTCACCGACCGAATCGACCAATGTTAGAAAGTGAAACAAACAAACAACGGGATTAATAAAATCAATTATTTACATTTTAAAAGTAAAACGAATAGGTGGAAAAATAGGGAGGAAAAAAAAAAGAAAGAAAGAAAAAAAAAAGTTTAATTTAAAATAGGACGCTTTAATTAAATTATTTTAAAATTACTAAAAAGGGGGCCTTAAAAATTAATTTGGAAACGACTCGATCATTCCACGACATTTTCCGAACTGTTCTGTAACCATAGCAACAGACTTTACACTTCTTAAATTAATCACACGAAATTCTACAGGTTTTCTAGCGAATATAATAATAATAATAATATATAAAAAATTTTATTTGGATTTGTATATATATATTATTTATTATTTATAAATATTTAGAATAATCTGAAGCGTGTGCCTTCCGACTAAACATCAACAACAATTTTTCTACGTCCGAACGAATATTCGAACGTTATACATCGTTGAAATTCCGTGAAGAATATAAGCGTCACATAGTCAAATGTCATCCATCTATCTTGTGTATTCGATATGGTTGTTTCTAAATGAACGGTATAGCAATAAATGTGCGCTTATATGAATATTGGTCATCTTATCCTATGCTATTTTAAATCGTCGCGCTTCGCGTCGCGTTGCGCTTCAGTCGTATATTTAACATGCTATTTTCTTATTTAAGTTCGAATTTATAAATATTTATTTATTTGAAAATATTTTTTGTGATTTATAATTATATAATCCGCTTGCGAAGCGATTAAGTGACGCGCGTGAAGTATGCGATATTCAAAATAGATAGCCATTATTAAATAATTTTCGAAATTTTTGTAAATAAATTAATCTAGAAATAATTTCTGTTTGTTTTTCTACAGATTAACATTAATATTTTACTATTTTAAAGGAGGTGAAGCATTCTAAATGTTTTTAAATCAACGCGCGTTGCGACCTGTGCGACGCGACGCGCGCCGATGTATACAGTAGTGCCGAATATATACACTCTATAACATATTTTATTTGTCATTTTCAGACGAATGGATCTAGAGACGAAACCGTATACAAAAAAGTGGCCATCGTCGAGAACTTTTTCGATATTATATATGGAGTCCACGTGGAAATGGAAGGAAGGGGAGGCAAACATGCAGGACAGAAGAGGACTTACAAAGCAGTGAGTATACCTTCTATATATTCCAATATCTTCATCAAAGGGAGAGAAACCGAAGCGTTTTCAATCCTAGATTCTGAATAATCCATTTTTTAAAAACTTTATTAATCTAAGCATCGATAGAGGTATAAGTGAATATAAGAGATTATGTTTAAGAGAACGTCCCCATGAAAAAAAATAACGAAGAAAAAAGTGTCTGTTCGATAGCGAAGTTGAAGAGAATCTCTGACTTTTCCTTATAATGGTTCCTATCTTAGTAACCGGAGGGATTTAGTTGCCGACTTTCGTACATCTTTAATCTCGGTTTCAGACACTGTCTAATAACTAAGAGCGAAAGTGATTGGAGAGTAGTGGAGGTAGGTAGGTCAGAAACCTCAACGATTTCTCGATGTCGGTTCGACTGTATTAGACGACGTAAAAAGAAAAAGACCCACGTGACCTAATGGCTCCTAGACAGATGGCTCTGTCGTCGGTCCTTCCTAATGACTCTCCAGTACTTGTCAGATGGCTCTGTCATCGTAGCGATTTCCATATTGGTGTGGACCGAAATGACTCGATTGACCTTACCAGGTATACGATCGACTCAAATCGATAAAACAGAGACTTACCCATTTTAAAATTATAAAGTTTAAAATATTCTTAACGCAACAGCTACGTAATATTGTGACGTATTTCTTTTAAATGTGTATTTTGTTTTTTTTTTTTTAATTTAAAATCTTATATTGTTGCATCCCCTTTTCTGACGTATGCCTTTCTAAACAGGACGATCGTGCGGGGAAGCCACATTTACAGTTGTATACGTAGCACTACCTAAACTCGCCTTAGAGTTCGACGTCGTTCTTATTTACTCGCCAGAACTCTGTACTGACTTCTTCTATACGTCGGTTTCCAAAAAAAAAGGGGGATGAACATGTAAACGCACGCCACGTATATCACTCGAGATGTATACCTTAGAAAGATATCTCACTATAGAAAATGACCCTTTCTACNAAAATATTCTTAACGCAACAGCTACGTAATATTGTGACGTATTTCTTTTAAATGTGTATTTTGTTTTTTTTTTTTAATTTAAAATCTTATATTGTTGCATCCCCTTTTCTAACGTATGCCTTTCTAAACAGGACGATCGTGCGGGGAAGCCACATTTACAGTTGTATACGTAGCTAGTTAGATATAACACTTAATGTGCTTCATATTGTTAAAGGAATTATAGAAAGTTGAACGATGCCCTTTTATTATTGTTATAATATTTTGAAACAATAAATTATACTATATTTTCTATAATAATTAAAAATTAAATCGTTATTAAAAAAGTATTTTTCTATAAAAATTCACACGAATTGAAGAGAGGTTAGCAAACTTAGCTTTGTTTTAAGATATTATTCTCCAATTAACACGTTAAAAACTCTGCAAAATAATCTTATATTTGTGTAATTCTCTATTTTAATTCATCGCTAAACCTTATCTATACGCTTGCTCTTTTACAACAAGGTTGCTGAAGTGAATAGTGGCCCATTCGACCTCCTGCTGTCGGCCTCTTCACCTTCGGTACAACCCATATTTGCAACTATCTGGATCTAATTACATAACGTTGAAACTATTTTTAATAAAGCTTGATTGTTCATTATTATCAGCTCTGCAATTCCTAACAGTTTTCTCATTTCCTGTCCTGAATTTAAACTCCCCACTCCTTTAAAAATTCTATTATATTTTAAACAAAAGTGCATATTTTTTTTAAAAAAAATAAAAATATTTATACATTTTTTAATATGAAATTATATAATTAATTTTAAATCAACTTTTATAAAATACGTACATAAAATATTAAAAAAAAATGAATTATTATCATTATATATAGCATAAGTGATGCGTAAAAGTTGACTAAATAAAAAATGGAAGGTCCCATAGAATTTGCTTAAACTTTATTAAGAGAAGAGCATAGTTTAGATAATTATTTTGAAATCAGTTCTATGCCAGGATAAATACTGATGACAGTTAAAGCGTCATTCTTAGTTTCAGTTCCTTCTCGGTTCTAATAGCACTTTAATCAATAGGGCTCGGATGTCGTATGGTAAGAGCTCCTTCTGCGTGGCGACAGATTAGTCCTGTCTGGTCCAATGACGTCATTGGCCCCATTTGTACGTCGACTGTAAATTAATCAGAAGTTGGTATAAACAGCGTGTCACCGAGCGACAAAACTATGCGTCCGAATTAAACTTTTCCGAAAATTGCCACGCTCATTCTTTAAAAAAAAAATAATAAATATTGCGTGATTGATTGCCTTTAAACTTCTTTTGATCTATTTAAAAGATATTTTAAAATTTATGTAATTTTTTTTATTTTATTTTAAAATGTGCAATAATTTATTCTAATGTGTTTAATGTAAACACGGGATTAAGTTTGACGATTCGGAAACTGTAAATCAAATGGTCGAATAGGAGGAAGGATAGCGGATAAATTGACGTCAAATTTCTGTCGCCAAAATGATATGTGTCGACATCTGGTATCGAAATTAGGTTTTAATCGGAACTGGACAATTTTCGTCCTCCCTTACGCCTCTGCAATCTATGAAGTAATCCGAATCCAATTGGACTATTGCCAAAAGCGTTTGAACCGGAAATTAATTTATTAGAACAACAATATTAAATTCTATTATTAATTATCGTCAAAAGTACGATAATTTTAAATATTTTATCTAACAAAACACGAATAGTGTAATTTTATATTTTTCATTTTTAAATAAGCGTTAAAAACTGGCAACCACTCTACTTCCTCATTACATTACTAATGCCCTCTTTTGGCCGATGGGCGAATTATAAATTTCTTTTAATAAAATTAAATCACATTCTAAAAATAAAGGTAATATTTTAAAATCGTGTAATATAACGTTCAATATTTGTGGCGTTTCAAACATTTAATTGAATATTTTAAAATGTAGATTTTAAATAATAAATTAAAAAAAAAAAAATTCGAAATTTTTCATAGACATCAGATTAATGAAGTTTTTTTTTTTTAATTAAAAATTACATTGGATCAAAATTATTTTTATTTGTATTAATTATATTAATTTTTATTATTTATATTTAAGAAAACCAAGTAATTTTTACATTAATTTGAATCGAAATTTTTTTAATTTTTAAAAGATAAATCTTTGTGGCTATTCACTTTAAATTCTTTTAAAATTGTATATATATTTTTTTAAATCATCAATTTTATGTTTGAAATAAAAAATAATTTACATATTTTTTTAATAATAGAAACTATATAAAATGAATTATTTTAAATTTGAAAATGATAAAGGGAAGAGGATAACGGAGAGAGGAAGAGAGAGAGAGAGATGAGAGGAGATAAAACTCTTGTTATAAAACGTGAATTTAAGAAAAACCCGAACGGATTTTATAGAAAAGTAATGGCTAAATCGTTAATAATATTTGCCAGATTAAGCATCGTAGCTTATTTGAATAGAAAAGCAGTCATTTTAAACAAACACGAATGCTTCACGCATCTTCTCATCGCGCAGTCGTACGCTCATATCGCGCATGATAACTGCATAACTAACAACATCCGGGAATTGTATCGTGTAAAGAGAATCTCCATCGTTTTTGATGTGTTAAATGTTTGGCTTTTACGTTACAGATTGCTGAAACCTACGCCTTCTTGCCCCGTGAAGCTGTGACCCACTTTCTAATGTCATGCGCTGACTGCCAGAAACGGATGCATCTAGGACCAGAGGAAGGCGGGAAAGGTGGTAACCATAGCAACGACGAAGGCAGTAGTTCGCCCGAATCAAGCGACCTGCCTGACATAGACTACAGTGTGCCCATCACTACTACTTACCTAAAACACATGAGGAGTCTCGGATATAGCAGAGAAGATGCACTAAATTTAGATCGTGATGTAAGTAAAAACGCATCTTTTTCCATACATATATATATATCTGTTTCCGGTTTACTTTAGCTACCATACTTTAACCCGATTTTTAACTTATCTAGGCCTGGTTTGCAGCTGTGTGTGTGCTTTATAGTTGATGATGACATCATAAATTTTATTATATTATTACCGCTGTTATCTCTTAATTTTACTGTCGCTTATCGATTGATCTTTTAATAAAACCTATAATTTGACATGTGCATCTTTTTTCCCTACATTTTTTAAAAATACATACATAGTTTAACTGATAATTATGTAAACTTTAACATTACATAACCTTTTTTCCACAATAAATAAGTAAATTTTATACTATGCTATTNATTTAAATATTATTTCTAGAGCATTGGATAAAGTTAAATTTCTCTTGATTTGGAAAACATCTAGAATTTAAATTCTATAAGTGTATAAATTATTATATTAAATTACATTTAGAAAATTAAATTATGATTTTGTTTTTGAAGGATTTCATTTCTAACAGTTCTAGTATATAACCGAAGCCATATTAACATTATTATTTGCTATTTTATGGATCCGCTCGATGCCTAAAACTCCATAAAGAAATATGTTATTAATTTATATAATGTTTAAGTATATATGAAAAGAGTTTTACATTATGTTTCAGAATAGTTTTATGATTTTTAATAATTAAATTTGGATGTAGTTTATAATATAATTAATACTTTTCTTGTCGTGACAAACAAATTGTAGGTACACTTCGCTTTTCCGTGCAAATATCATCGAAACTCGCGTGACGTTAGACAGTTTTCAGTCGACAAATATAGAACACGGGCAAGGTTTAATGCGCTATTCGATGTCGATGTATGAAGGAAAGGGGATGCCAAAGTACCACGTGTAAATTTCTCCCCGTCAATAGGATAATGAAGTAAATCGTTCGGGGTTTCTTTTCATACTTTTTAAATTATATATTTATTTTTGAATTTAAAAAATAAATAAATAAATAATAGAAAGAGAGAGAGATGATAAATGAATTAATAAATAAGATTTTTCGTAAGTAAAACTATAGAAGAATCTTGGAAAATTCCTTACTAAAAGTCGATTGGTGCAGTGTTCCTCTCATCCGACTAAGAAGAGGATCAATGAAAACAAGTTTTAGTTTGCGTGATGTACGATCGTAAACGGTAGCTTTACGTGTATTGGTCGCATTAAACTGTAGTCTAACTAATTACTCTAAGGTTATCTCTTAGGTATGTCTATTGAGACGTTGGTTTTTCTCGTCTCGCTTTCGTTTCGATGCAAGAATTAATAACCATCGACCGTAAAGAGGAAGGAGAGAGAGAGAAGGGATCGGTTCCATCAACCGTTTCTATAGCAACCAGCGGTTTCTATCTCTTCTCCCTCACCATCTCTAGCGGAAGTGAATAGTATAATTTTCTACATAAAATTTGATTATATGTTTTTGGTGACATTTTAATTAATTATTATGATGATAATTCGGAATATTTGACATAATTATTAATTAAAATAACGATAATTACATTTACTTAAACCTTTAAGATTGTCGTTTAAATTAAAAGTTTAGAGTAGTTGAAAATTTTAATTAATCTACCTTTTTTTCCCCCCTCTTTACAACATGCACGAAACCTTTTATTTGCATTAACATTATATATTAAGTTTGACAATTTATATTTTCCTCGTTTTTTTCGTAAGGTACACGAATATAAAACATAATTAATATAATATTTGAGCTATTAAATACTTCCCCCTCCCCCTTTTTTTTATATATTAAAAAATTATACACCTGAGTTTGGCATTTTATTAGTGGAATTTGTACTAATTCTACTAATTTTAACTAAATGTTGTATACTGTAACGTAATTAACTACACTAGTCGCTGTATTGTGTGTGTTGTTTTTTTAATTGGAGAATACATCGTAGGCTATTGGAAGATTGGATATAACATGGGAATTACGATTCGCCTCCTCTGGAGATAGTGACCCGCTGACTGGTAGTTTAGTTTGTCGTATTTAATATATAATACACTAACATTGTGTAACGTATATCTGTAGGAAATAATATTAAATTAAATATTATATTCTACGGATATACGTTACATAATGTTATTGACCTGATGTTAGTTGTATTATATATTAAATACAACAATTTCCAGTGGTAGAGATTTATATTGTTTATATGAATTTTGGAAAAATACAATAGTTTGCTTACTCCTTCAGTAAAATTATATTGTTTATTGCAAAGTTTATTCTAATAATATTTAAATCGTATTATAAGAATATGTAGAAAGCTGTTTAGTATAGTTTCAAATGTACTTATCAAATAATTTACTGAATATACAATAATATACAAGTCAACCCCCCTATAACACTGTTGATTTTTCCGTTTTATATGAATTCCATGTTGTACGAGTCACTTAGATTTTACAAATACGTTCACAGCACGGCACACGTATTTGTAAAATCTAAGTGACTCATACAACATGGAATTCATATAAAACGGAAAAATCAACAGTGTTATAGGGGAGGGTCTATTGTACTTAGTATATAATAATGTATAATAGAGTATGTTGTATTGTTTTTAATGCAGCATATACATAATGTTAGGATTATGTTATAACCTTATTGTTAAGGATTAAGAGAAAATAGAATTTCTTTATATTTTTAATGAAATTTAATGTTTATACTCGAAGATTAAATCATTAATATATTCAATTTTTTAAGGGATTATATTGTAAACAAGAAAAATAGATGATACATGAAGAATTTGTTCATTATTCATCTCGAGTCTGATGTTGTCAAGTAAATTTTCTCTTCCATCAAGAAAATGCTGGTTATTATCAAAAAAAATATATCTTATAAAAATATAATCCTTCATTTATAAGTCTTATAATCATTTAAATATTATTTCTAGAGCATTGGATAAAGTTAAATTTCTCTTGATTTGGAAAACATCTAGAATTTAAATTCTATAAGTGTATAAATTATTATATTAAATTCCATTTAGAAAATTAAATTATGATTTTGTTTTTGAAGGATTTCATTTCTAACAGTTCTAGTATATAACCGAAGCCATATTAACATTATTATTTGCTATTTTATGGATCCGCTCGATGCCTAAAACTCCATAAAGAAATATGTTATTAATTTATATAATGTTTAAGTATATATGAAAAGAGTTTTACATTATGTTTTAGAATATTTTTATGATTTTTAATAATTAAATTTGGATGTAGTTTATAATATAATTAATACTTTTCTTGTCGTGACAAACAAATTGTAGGTACACTTCGCTTTTCCGTGCAAATATCATCGAAACTCGCGTGACGTTAGACAGTTTTCAGTCGACAAATATAGAACACGGGCAAGGTTTAATGCGCTATTCGATGTCGATGTATGAAGGAAAGGGGATGCCAAAGTACCACGTGTAAATTTCTCCCCGTCAATAGGATAATGAAGTAAATCGTTCGGGGTTTCTTTTCATACTTTTTAAATTATATATTTATTTTTGAATTTAAAAAATAAATAAATAAATAATAGAAAGAGAGAGAGATGATAAATGAATTAATAAATAAGATTTTTCGTAAGTAAAACTATAGAAGAATCTTGGAAAATTCCTTACTAAAAGTCGATTGGTGCAGTGTTCCTCTCATCCGACTAAGAAGAGGATCAATGAAAACAAGTTTTAGTTTGCGTGATGTACGATCGTAAACGGTAGCTTTACGTGTATTGGTCGCATTAAACTGTAGTCTAACTAATTACTCTAAGGTTATCTCTTAGGTATGTCTATTGAGACGTTGGTTTTTCTCGTCTCGCTTTCGTTTCGATGCAAGAATTAATAACCATCGACCGTAAAGAGGAAGGAGAGAGAGAGAAGGGATCGGTTCCATCAACCGTTTCTATAGCAACCAGCGGTTTCTATCTCTTCTCCCTCACCATCTCTAGCGGAAGTGAAGAGTGGTTTAATCTGTTCTAGGGTGACTCCCCCTCGCTCTTCTCTAGTTGTACAGTTAGTTTAGTGCTGCTCTAGAAGCAAAAGTTTTCTTGCTGGGTCTCTCTCTCTCCTCGCAAGTAAATACCGAATCAGTGTTTACTTCAAAAAAAAACGTTTCGATTGATAAAGTTGTAGCTAAATTTGGGACGATTTTAGATTTAAATTTTGACGCTTTAATAATAATATTATTATTATTACAGTCTGTTTTTATGTTAAACTTTTTGATACAGTTTTATTATTATTAATAAAAATTATCAAAATACTTGCGAAATTAGTTAAAAATTCGAACATAATACTTTCTATATAAGTAATTAGTTAAGGAATACGGTGATGCTTGGCTTTAAAATAGATAAAATTTCTATTTTAACTCAGAAAATACTGTATTTTTTTCGTCAAAAAGTCTTTCCTCTATATTTTGAAACTGGAAGGAGAAATCAACAACGAGTATTTCTTTTTTCGACATGTAGTGAAATGGTATAGCAACGGGACGAAAGCAACTGTTATCTCCGTCCACTTCTATGCAGCTACCAAGCTCCTTCTACTCCTGTTTCCATAGAAACAGACACGTGATTCGATAGGGGTTGAGGAATATTTTTCTTCCTGAAGAATATACCACCAATACTCTTTCTTTTAAATTACATATAAATCATTAGAAGAGGGAGGAGAGAAAATAATTGCAATTGATAATTAAAAGAGCTCTCTCTCTCTCTCCTCCCCCCTTTAAGTTAAATGTAGATTTATTAAATTATCGATTTATTTTGCATTTTCATCGAAAATTCGAAATTATTCTTCTTTTTTTATTTTTTAAATTTGTTTTATTCATTATTCAAATTCATTTTTTTTTTTTGGTTTTCAATTAACCTAGGAATAAGTTAAATAAATTCAAGAACTATGCATATATAAATAATTATTATATATGTAAGACAGTTTGAAGTTTTATAGTGGTGAGGCCATAGATAAATATGGATTCAATAGGCCCTTTTTTTATTTTAAAAGTTTATATAAAGCCCACATCACACGATCCTTGTAAAGAACAGTACAAAAGATCGAAGATCAATTGAAACACTGGACAAAGATCGAACACATATATTTCTAAGGCCCTTAAAAGCGCGAGGCCCCAGGCAAACCGACTTATTTGGTCCTATTATAAAGTATATAACTTATAATAGGCCCTTCCCTTTCCTTTAAATAATAATTTATTTAAATACGTGAGATTCTTAATCTGTAAATTGCTTAGTTGATGTGTAAATCTTACCATGGTCACTAGACAAAGTTATAAATTCATTACTTTAAATAATATTGATTTTTTTAAATTAAATTTACTTTAAAATATTGAAATTCTTAATTTTCTTGATAGTTAATTTTATATTTTTCTTTCAAATAATCTAAAAAGATATATATAAATTCTTTAAGACTGTCCTACATACTGTACATTAACGCGATTTAAATTAATTAATTTAATGATTTTTTTAAAAATCATATTATCATTAAAATGTTTATAACAAGTTTTTAATTTTTTTTTTCAATTAATATATTAACAGCATTTTTTTTACCTGTATATTTATTTATCTATACTTTATAATTCATTATATACACACAAGAAGCAATTTCTAGATTAATACAGAGTAATTTATTTTTGTATTAAATTAATTTTAAAAAAAACAGGGAAAAAAACAAAGAATAAAAAAAAATATATTATAGAATTTTCTAAATTCTCTAGAATATTCTGAATTAAAATTAAAGAAATTACGTTCTGGAATTATAAGAAAAATTCTTTAATTTATTGAAATTTTTTATTAAATTTTATCACAGATATTACGAATTCAATTTATCTATTTTTTTTTTTTTCTTCTTCCTCTCTCTAGAAATTAGTCTAGAATTAAATAAATCAAATTCTAGGACTGCACGGAGCGTGTAGCTTTAATCCGAAAGAGACTAGTCTTTTGTTTTCCATTGAAAACAAAGAGAGAAAACGTTTCCATTGAACAAGATACCTTATTGCAGTCGAGGTATCTTGTATTAAACATAGAAATCTTAGTCAATCCAATTACTTTTCTAGTTTAACAACGGTGGCATTTCATTGTTTAGAAACTTTTATAAGTTTACTTGTCTCTAACCCTTTGTATACTGTTTAGTAAACATCCCAGGAGATACGGAAAGAGGAATATTCACAAAGTTAATTGTCCATAGATTAAAATAAGAAGGAATAGGGTCACGTTTTCTTTAAAAGGTAAGAAAATCGGTATCGATACCGATAGAGGATACAGTGTAAATGTCTCGTTTATTTCGATAATAGAATATATAATAATAATAGTAATAGCAATAGTAATAATCCGATTAAAGTTTAATAAAATGATATTAAGTAAAATTTTAATTAGATGCCGTGTTTACTTTCATTTGTAAACGGTTGTAATCTCTTAAATTTAATTAATATATTTTTAATTAAATATTTTATTTTAAGTTGTGTATAGGATTGAATTCGATAACATTTCTGTCAAAATAAATTTAAAATGTATTAATTGATCTTATTCATGAGTAATTTAGTCCCTTTTTTTCTATATTTAGAGAGAGGTTATTGTTTCGTATTCGTATCCTAGAAGCGAAACAATAACTATTATAGTAATTATATAATATATAAACTATTCTATTGAAACTATAAATAAGGAAACTTATTCTCTATAAACTATGATAGCTGTTGTATATATAAGAAGCTGTAATCCTTGTATATATCTAGAATAGCTTTTTATATAACAGTTTGCTTGTTATATCTAAGTCGCAACAGAACTGGTCTGTTTTCTAGATTTAGTCTTTGTTTCTCCTCCCGATATCTTTATTTTAATATAAGTAAACTTAGTTTTAAACTAGAAAAGATTATTTTACAAGAGTTTACTTTTCCCATTTAACATATTACGTATAACAAACAAAAATTTATCTTTAAACCGAATTAATATAATGTTCCAATTGTTACTGTGCATTCAAATTCTATTATACAACGACGACAATGAAAAGGAATTAGTTCAACGAAGAATTAATTTCGTTTTTTTCCCCCATTGCTTTTAATGTAATATAATGTTCAATTATTCCGAAAATTCTAATTTAACGTGTAATATAACAATAGAATGTAAACTAAGTGTATGCTAGTAGAAATCTTGTTAATTGATACTATAGATCTCGAATTATTTAACTTACCTATTGCCATATTTACCCAATTAAATATTTTATTAAAAATTAAATAGAAACTCGAGTTTAAAAAAAAATAAGAGGAAAAAAAAAACAAGTAGAAATTCTAGTAAAAATGTCATTTATTTGACCGAAAAACTCGTTCAAAAGATTAACTCATTAAGTGATAATTAGTTTCATTGCTATCTCTTATAGAGTTTCAGTTATCTCTTATAGTTTTCGTTGTTATCTCTTATTTTAGAATTCGAGTCTCTCGAACTTCATCATCCACTTCACTAAATACGTGGTGTATTATCCAAAAATGAAGGGTGGCCCATAAATCACTTAACCCGACATATAATAATACATCTTTATTTAGTTGACTTTCGGGTCAACGTAGATTTTCATTCTCCTAGTCTCTAGTTAAGTTTGTATTATAGAAATTATAGAAATATGAGTTTAAATTTTAAGTTTGAATATAAACTTACAAGTGAAAAATAACTTTGTGTGTGTGTGTGTGTGTGTGTGTGTTTGTGTATGTCTTATTACGAAGATACACAGGAAAAATCAACAAACAAAATAAAAATCCTTACAAGAATAGATTAAGTTCTTGGAGAGAATAGAAAAAACGGGTTTATCTTAAAATAACAAAAATTCTTAATTGAAAACTGGATACGTTTGTGTTAAAACTGTTTGTCGAGTAAAAACTCGTGTTTATTTGAATTACAGAAATTCTGTATTTCCATTCCCCGAACGGGCTGATGTATACTTTCTTTCTTTCTTTCTTTTTTTAAACTTATTTATTAACTTAGTCATTATATTTTTTGGTTTTCTGCTCTTCTTTTCCGGTGTTGTAAGAGTCTATCGATAAATCAAATAATCGATTTATCGAAGAATAGCACGTGACTCGGATGAAAAATCTAGTACAGTACGTCACCATGGGCAATGTTTAGCTCTTATTGTAACAGACTACTACAACAACGACCTCAAACCGATTTCATTTATTAGTGTTGAGTCGATGCTATAAAGTATCTTCCTCTTTTAATAACGGTTTGTAAAGAATTTCTATAGATTTTCTTAATTTTTCGTGTGATTTTCTTTACGAGAATTCTCTGGAAGAGGAAATGGATTTATATAACAGACTTTACTGTGGATTATTATATGAAACAACTTAATAACCAAGTAGACAATATAGAAACAAGAGAGTAAAACAGTAAGGACATAGAGGTAAAAAAATTAATATTGTATTTATTATTCCCGATATATATTTTAATTCTAATTCTTTGTTATGTATTTTAAGAAATACACACGGTTTAGAAAAGGCAGTATCTATATAAAAATTCCGAGAATCGTCCTGGGTTCTATAAGAAACATAGACTATGTTTTTATATCGCTACTGACCTAGCTATACACACTTTAAACATTGTTAAAATAACAAATACCCAATAATTTCTAAAGTTATCATGTGTTATTCGGAGGCGAAAAAAAGAAAGGGTCCATATGGGGAAAAACCCTAAAAAGAAAAAACAAATCT
Source organism: Centruroides sculpturatus (assembly GCF_000671375.1). NCBI lineage: Eukaryota > Metazoa > Arthropoda > Arachnida > Scorpiones > Buthidae > Centruroides > Centruroides sculpturatus. The sequence continues at coordinate 209,752 of NW_019384305.1, forward strand.
TTAAAATTTATAGAGGTAGAAGTTGTTTAAAGCATTACACTTAACTAATCTCCTTTATCTTATTTAGAATGACACTTTGAAGAACGATACCCGTCTTTCTTTCACATAAATTATTATTTTTTTAAATAGAAATCCTTGTGTAATTCAATATAAATACATAATTTAAACTCGAACTTTTTAAGAAGCTAAAGTAATAAAAAAGAAAAAAGAAACTATAAGAACATTGAACATTTTTTTAAGGTCATTGTAATATAAGAATAGGATATTTACATATTTCATCAAATACATGACTTGTGTAAGAACTAAAATATCTATTTAATTTACGCTAATTTTTTCTTAGAAACTTTATATAAAGTTTCTAAACTCTAAATTTACTCAAATGAAAGCTTAGTAAATAACACTAAGGAATCATTTTTCTCTTTTTATTCTTTAAGAGATATCAGAATTAATACCAATTTTTACTAGGAAACTTTAAGCAATTTAATTTATAAGTTGTTTTAAAGGGAAAAAAAAAATTGATTTAAGTAACAATTTCCTCCTCTCTTTCTGTGCGGGGGTTAATGTCGAGTTAAATCATTCCGACAATACGTAAATGACACGATCGAAAAATGATGATGATGCGCATTTTACTATAGCATCAAACATTTAATCAATTAAAAGTATTTTACTCTTTACGAGTGAAAACGTTCTTACTCGATCGATATTTTATTTTATTTTTTATTTTTTTATTTTTAATGGTTACTCGAAATTTAAGTTTTCCGAACAAATGATTAAACTTTTCATTAATCGTATCACAGTTTTGAAATATTAAGCCATTTTTCTTAGTTAATTTCTCGACTAGATCGAATTAAAAATGCTTTTACATCTAACTTCTGTTACTTTAAAACCGATAATGAATTGAATTAAAAGTGTTTCTGGTAGTTAATTCTTTTTTTTTTTTCTTTTCCTTCCCTTCGGTAACTTTGTTTACTGTGTTATAAAAGGTTAAATATTATAATTACAGACAAATATATTTTTAATAAAAATTCCAATCGTTCGCTTTATGGAAAGATAAAGAAGAATATTAGAATTTCTGAAATATTTTTCGGTAGAATCCTTATCAGAAGGATAGGTAAGAGCTAAAGCCTCTCCGATGGGAGGAGAAAATATATTCGTAACCATGGCAACCTCTGCATACTCACTCTAAAGGATTGCCGGTGATCCTTTTTTCCAGAAAGTCTAGAGTTAGGACAAAAATCCTATTTATGTACGATTATCAATGACTGTTAAAATGCTTTATATACAAAAATAGATTTCTTATTTATTTATTTCCATATGTTAGTCCATTCATCTGTATTCTTTTTACGTAATAATAACCACAAATTAGAACACTTCTTAACTAATTTTTTAAGATTTTTATATATTCTTAACTAATTCTGTTTTATATGTTTAAAATATACAAGCGAATTTACATCGAAATTACATCAGCAATGGCATTACGTTACACTTATTCGAATAAGTGTAACGTAACGATTGACGAAACGATTAGTTTGACTTCATCGTCGATGCGATAATGTTCGTCCAATCAATTTTCTGGACATAAATCCAAATTTCGATAGCATCAAACACTTATTTTTTTAGTGTTTTATGTGTCTTTTTTGGAGCTCGCGCGAATGCCAAAAGCCATACGAAAACACGTCGACGATGATGTCAACCGTAGTGTTTTCCGAATGCCTCGATCGAGGCGATTACGTGGTTATGAATCAACACACAAATCGAATATTCGATGGCATCGTATACAATTAACAGATGCGAAAAATCAGCTGGTAATTCAGCCGACCGTATTATCTGTAACATTAAGAGGATTATAAAGAAATCTTTTTCCGAATAAACCATATTTATGAATGAAGGATTTTTCTTTACAGGATTCTATTTCGAATGTAGACAGCGAGGATAGCGAAATAAGCGCATCAACTCCGGTACACGATAATGGGATACAGACGGTTGATTATCACGTGGAAGACGGTAAGCATCTCTATATATTAATTCGAACGTGCAATCATCTCTTTAGCAACGAGATAATTGCTAGAATATTTTGACTATCTTCATCGATAATCGATCGTTTACTTCCGTTTAATTATATCGATCGGAAAGTATATTACACAATTTAATATATTTTATTCGATAATAATCGAGATTTTCTTTGTCGTGTAGAGTTCTTTTTTTTATATCGATTATTTTTGATAATGGTGTTTTAGGTGAAGGAGAAGCCGAAGGGACGTCGGAACCACCTGACGACCATAGCGGAACCGAAGCTGATGATGTCCCTCTGGACATGAGCCGAGTTCGACACGAAAATGGACATGTTAATTGGTCACCCGATTTGCCGATCAATATGACAAAGAATAGGGACGATGTCACTCACCAAGATCACTCTTACGATAGAATGTCCACAAGTGTGAGTGTCAAATCCATTAGAAAATATTATTTGAGGTTCCCCCCTCCTCCGAACATCATTTTACAATAAATTTTATAAAGATATAAATTGGCAAATTGAAAATATTCGTGATTATTTTGTTTTAATATATAGAGCCCTTGTAATGGTTCCGTGATACGAGATGATTTATCGGTGGGAACTAAAGACGAAGACGACGATGAAGAAGAGGACGATACGGAAAAGATCGATACTAACAAATACGATCCAGATCGTTTGAAAGCCTTCAACGTAAGTATTAATTGAGATTTTCTTCTTATTTTTTTTTTTCTTACTGTATTGAAATTGTTAAAAATTTATTCGTTTCGTTGTTGGGTGGTGTAGATGTTCGTCAGACTCTTTGTAGACGAAAATTTAGATAGAATGGTACCAATATCGAGGCAACCAAAAGATAAAATCCAAGCGATCATCGATTCTTGTTCGAGACAGTTCCCTGAATGTTCGGAACGTTCCAGAAAACGGATAAGAACCTACTTGAAATCTTGCCGTCGACACAAAAGGCTTCGGGATCAAGGATCTTGGGAGACGGTAAAGAAAAAATTTAAGGCATTGAAGTTTTGATCTTTCTTTCCAATTTTTCATTTTGCTACTTTTTTTTTAAAAAAAATAAGAAAGAAAAACTATCTTATATTATTGAAGTTTTGAAGAATATTTTGTGTTTTTTTATAGCTTTTTCTTGTTTTATTTTGCATATCAATAGAGTAGAACAGCTCCTCACTTGACTTCACCCATTGCCGAACAAATTTTGGCTAACGCTTGCGAAAACGAAAGTCGGAACGCCAAAAGAATGCGATTAGGATTAAAACCCATCCCGGTAAATAGCTTATAAAATTCTTTTTTTTTTTTTACTTAATTAATATTGATTTTAGATGATCATTCTGTAGAATGTTATCTATAAGTCAAGCTATACCGTGTTCCAGTCAAAGATTGCTAACGATAAAATAAATTTATAGATAAATACTTTAAAAAATAAATAAATAAACTGCATAAAGTTGGCATTATTATATTAATATTAACTTATATCCTTTTCAGTCCCATTTAATAATTTCTTACGTTGCTTTGGTGCTGTGCTTCGTGTTACCGTTCGTGCTATGCAAATTCGAGATATATATATATATATATATATACTTTACAATTCTCATTTGTTTTTTCACCATTTGATATTGAAATTAGAACAATTTTTGAATAATTTTTACGGGCATTTACTAAATTTAAATGCATTAAATTACTTACAATGATTATTAAATGATTCGTAAATTTTTACTATGGTATCCATCATTTTGAGGCAGTTCGTGCCCTGTTAAACCGCGATGTTAATGATTTAATTGCGTTTTTATACGTTGATAATCTCGAAAGAAATACTTCAAAATGTGTATATTTTAAAGATAATGAGAAAAAATAAAACGTGAATAGTCTGTAATGCTGTCAGCTGATGTAATTTCAATTCATAACGTCGCGCGTGGATGGATATCATAATGTAGAGTTGTCAGTTTTTAATTAGTTAATATACAAGTTGAATAAATTGAATAATAATTGAATTTTCTTTAATATTAAAGAAAATTTGCCTTTATTGATATATCAGAAGTTACTTTAAAAGTTGATTAAAAAATTCTACATCAATCGCAAAGCACGAAAGTCAAATTTTGAGAATTAAGATTTGATCGATACATCATCCAGTCGCTCTTCCTTTCATGTTACAACTTTCTTTCTCGGCGTGAATGATCGAGAGAGGGATGTGTACAGTATGCTACAGGGAAAATGGTGATGAGTCATATATATATATATATATATATATATATTATTAAAAAAAAATTGTAATTTTCAAACGTGGCAAAATCCACAGAAGTCGTGTACTTTTGTGGTACTTTTAATCTCATCTACTCAAAATTTTGATTCGAATCATTGGTTTTTATGTTCAGTACTTATACATAATTGCAATTGGGTTGTTCGCGAACGACTACAATAATTATGTTAAGGGTAATTTCATGCTTAATAGCGCTATCCAATTAGATTAATTCTAAGAAATAATGGTACTAATTTTTTTTTCTTATTTACGCGTTGAATAATTAATACAAAAAAAAAGAGAGCTAATTTCATATATTGATGCAATCGTCATCACTTTTGCAGGCTGACTACGATCGAAATCGCTCTAGTTATGTTAATGATGCGACACGTTATCCTTCATCTCGGAGTCCACACCACACCCAAGATTCACATGCCACGAATCCTGCGTCGCCTTCGTCGTGTATTGCCATGGTTACGGTCAATGGTACCACGTGTTCACCGACGTCACAACCTGTATACAGACAAACGACGCATGATCAGTTTGGTTACCAGCAGATGCCATTACCTACCTCATCCATTGTCTCTAATGGTGCGGTAATTCTCTTATTAGACATAATTAATTAATATTTCATAATAGGCTTCCGTATATTTTTTTTTTAATGTCAATCGTTAGACCGATCGTATTGGTCTCTGTGTTTGCCATTGCGACTGCGACTGAGATTGTTATTAAGGACATTGCTGTAATGATTACTTTTCATATTTGATATTCGTGTAGGAAACTTTCACTATAAAATACAAATCGCTTTCTCGATTGCAAAGACCTGTGCCATTGCCATTTTAAAGCTTCCATATTGGTAAAAATCGTATCATGAAATCTCATTAATTAAATTTTTAAATGAAATTAAACGCTGAAAATATCTTTTATTCATGCTACCTTCTAGTCTGGTTGATGGTCAGTAAAGGTATTTCTTAGTATACGTAGTACGTTCTTCTTATGTGAAGGGAAAAGACACTCTGGAGGATGAGAAACTAAGTACAATACATTTCGATCGCAAACCCGGTTCTTTCTGATGGAAGCTTGACTCGCTTCCATTCGGCTACTTAATTACCTGTTATAATATATTAAATAATTAGTTCTTTGATAGCAATCTCAATGGTAATTGCAATCACTAATGCAAACGCAATGATCAATATGCATCGGGACTTTTGCAATAATAGCTAAAGTAAATGGTTATTGTTTTAGGACCTACTGATCTCAGCCTAAAGAAGTCAAATTCGAACTCGAATTTAGGAAACAGCAACAACACCACAGGAACAAAATATTCTCTAAATCCCAATGAAGTAGCGGCTGTAAAACAATTAATAGCTGGGTACAGAGAATCTGCTGCGTTTTTGCTGCGTTCGGCCGAAGAACTCGAACATTTATTAACAAAACACAATTAAAAAGAAAAAAAGAAAAGAAAAGCTTCATTTCGTTCACAGATCTTGTGCGTTATGGATGTTGTGTATTATTTAAAAAAAAAAAGATACAAAAAAAAAAAAATTATTTATATTGAAAGAAACCAACGAGGGATTAAATGTGCAATCAAAATTGAATTACAACTATACTGGAAGATTTACAGGAAAAGTCACGTGACAATTCTTCATTCCATCTGTTTTTATATACTTATACAGCATTATATATGTATTATATGCAATGTTTAAATTTAATCTATATTTATTTATCACTCTTTTACGAAAGCGTGGGAAATATATATATAATATATATATATATATATATATATATATGTATAAGTCGAGGTATCT
>NW_019384305.1:216018-252585 GCF_000671375.1 Centruroides sculpturatus
TGGAATATTCCGATAAGAACGAATAATAATAATAATAAATTATAGCAGTTTCTATAAAGATTTTAAAATATTAAAAAAAAAATCAGATCGACAATCGCCTTCGTCGCTACGGCAACGGTGTTTATTGTTATGGCAACGAGAGTTTGCTTCCTTATCAAAAAGTTTGGGGGAAGAAATAATAATAATAAAAAAGAAAATAAGGGACGGTGGTAAAAGTTTATGTAAATCTAATACGCAGTGTCAAAAAATAAGAAAAAAAAAATCAATTTTATGTATTCCGATCACTCTCCGCAACGTCGAGTTGTCCATTTTTATTGTCGTTTCACTCGACAAAATGTTAAAAATCTCCGCAAGGCGTCCATCAAATAATACCACGCATGCGCGTATTAAAAAAAAAGTAAGGGGGAAAAATTTGCTTGGAAGAGCGTTAACATCCATGACGTCATCGAAGAAGATGATCGAGAGATGTTTCTTGTATTAGTTTTTCCAATAAAATCCAACATTATTGGAATAAAGTGTAAAGTTTAATCGATTATATTTATACACATACATTATTTTTTTAAATTTATATTCATTTATTCAAACGTTCGCCGCACTATGGCGCTCAATTGACGCGTATATGAAGGTAATATTTATATAATCATTAAACAAATTTAAGATATGAGAAAATCTAAGAAAATTTCGTTTACAACGCTAAAAATAAATAATTTAATTACAAAATATATTTTACAATCAATATTTATTAAAATAATATAGAGTATGGCGACTTTCACTTTTTTTTTAATTTTAAATTTTTTTTATTAAGATTTTATGTTATTATTATTTTTTTTAATATATAAAAATTTCATCCTTAAAAACCTATATTATTTTTAAAATTAATGCAATTTAATTTATTTACTTTCTTTAAAAAAAAAACGTATTCTTACGAGATGGCGTCATATTATAAATGGCAGCCATTTTGTTTTATAAAATGGCGGATGTTATCTCCATATATTCAAGTATGAAAACTGAATTTATCAATCGTCCAATGCTTGAAATAAAAAGCAATTCTTACAGATGATAAGGTATTCTATAATATATAATATAATTTTATATTTTATTCGTAAATATACAGACATTCTCGTGGGGAAGAAATTACCTCTATAGAAATAGTATAGCCGGAAATGACGTAACTGAAATTTTGAAAGTAAATAACACGTGAAGAGTCACGTTTACAGCTACGATCCTTTTGACTTTTAATATCATTTATGGCTTTACAGCTAGAATCTTATCAAATTTTTACATTGTAATGATAGAAAAATATAAGTGTGATTTCGTATTGTTTCTATATAAAAAGAAAAGTAATTATAAACTTGAAATTCTTTTAAATTTTATATAGAAACAACAGGAAATCACATTATAATCGTGATTTTCCTATTGCTGCTATATAAAATATTTTAGGAAAAGAATTTCTAACGGAAACTATGGGCTGGTGAAGGCGAAAATGATGTTTATGCTACGTTAACTAAATATAAAAGCTAAACAAAAATAAAAAGCTTTAAATCGTTTTCACAGAGCTTGAAAATCAATTAATCATAAGAAACAATGTTAAACGCAATTTTACCGTTAAAAAACTTTATATAAAAGGCTTCGGTCTATGCTTCCTATTAATAGATTAACTTGTTTTTAGTCTTAATTGTAATGTTAATCAGTCTAATCTTTTCCTTATCATTGCTCAGATAATTGAGGATACTTGTACTTGTACTATTTTATAAGGGCTACCATATAATAACAATAAACCCGGATCACACAACACAAAATTAAGTAAAACAATATACAGATGTAAGTACAGATAACCCACAGGATAATTTTTTTTTATTATGGATTTAATAACATGTAAAAAAATTGTCTGGAATCGAGAATAATGAATTACAGTGCTAACATATATATAAAAGTGTTCTCACGTTCTTAATTTATTCCTCAGTTCAATGTACAGATACTTTGATAGAAATTAGGCTAAATTAACTAATCTTTACAGTAAATTTCTTTTTATTAAATTCCAAAAATATATTTTTTGAAGGGGGGAAATGATTGTATTGTTAACTTCATAATGATTATAATAAACTATAATACGGGTGTTAGGCCATCAGAGTTTTATTGTTACGTTGAATCACGCATGGTTACAATTAAAGCCTAAACAACTTTTTTGTATTTATTAAAAACACGCGAAAACTAGTATTTACTTCATGCAGTTTAATCCATAAAATTCTATAATGGGTTTACAAAAAAAAAAAACAAGAAAGAAAATAATTAATTTACAGTGAGCTGAATCTAGAACCATGCTTAATTGATTACAATCGACCCCCCCTATAACACTGTTGATTTTACCGTTTTATATGAATTCCATGTTGTACGAGTCACTTAAATTTTACAAATACGTGTGTCGGGCTGTGAACGGCTCACGTATTTGTAAAATCTAAGTGACTCGTACAACATGTAATTCAGATAAAACGGAAAAATCAACAATCTTATAGGGGGGTCGACTGTAGAAGTATTTTGCATAATTCCGTATCTTAATATTCTTTTTATCTTATAGAAGAGGGCAATATTGTAGGAACGATTTAGACTTTTCGCTCTAATCTATAACATATAAGATACCTTTCCTTTACTAAAGAATAATGAATTTAAAAGCTTGAGGCTCTAAACTGTATCCAAAAACCTTAAGCTGTAGGGACGTATAAGGCTGTGGATCTAAAGATTTGTGACTATAAAATTATTTTTTCTTATGCATTTTAATACGAAATGATTTTCGTTACTATAAAAAGCGATTTAAAAATGATTAAATTCACTGTCAAAATAGCAAAAAAATGTCTTAATTTTCTAATTTATAGACTTATCTATCAATCAATTACATATAATAAATCGAAACCCACATGATTCTTAATGATAAATGTTATTATAGACTTAATATGAGGTTATTTTAGTTTTGTAGGAGTTAATACGAAAGAAAAATAACAAGAATTCGATTTATTAAGATAATTCTTGATGTTAATTGGCTCTTTAAATATGAAAAAAAAAAAATGTTGTAAAGACAGAATAAATTACTTTTTTTTTAATCTAAATAATCTCATCTCTTTATATAAAATTTTTAATATATTTAAAAGCAGAAATTGATAGAAATTTCTCTGAACGTTGATTGCATGATGGAAGCCATTAAAAAAAAAAAANTAATCAGCATTTACTTAATGAAACTATCAAATAATAATTTAAAACAATATTTAAAAGTTTATTTGATTTTTCCAAAAAAAAAATTCTTTTTAATTATTGTAGTTGAGAAAAAAAAATTGTAAAATTATAATATCAACCTAGTATCTCTCTTTACTAGCATTTTCTTCCTATCTATGCATTTTCTACTATATAACTTAATACTGTAATTTTTCAATACAAACACGGAATCTTTCTTTCAAAGAGTTCATTTTTTTCACCATAGATGCACAATATGTCAAGGCTGAAGATACTTTGAGCGGCAAGTAGCAATGTTTAGGATTAAATTTCAGTCATCAATGTTAGAGAAGTACAATGCATTGACACTGTTGATTTTCTCTGGATTTTAATTAATTATATTCAAATACAAAGTTTGTTCACTAAATTTAGTATTTCATCATTAATCATTCTTGACAAAAAAATTTACATCAACGTTTTAAAAGATAGGAAAGTATAAAAACTTCAGTATACATCAGGATACAATTCTATTCTAATTGAGTGGTCTTCAATATCTCAGGACAGAAAATCTCAAAAAATAACATTGTATACTATAGAAAATGAGTTGACCAATTTATCATCATTATTAATAGAAGCAATATGTAATAGGAGTGAAATTCTTTCATCTTGGAAACAAAATAAATAAATATCTAATCTATTACTAAAACCTATACATTTACAAAGTGGCACCAATTACAAATATTGGTAATTTTTATAACTAACTTAATATTTCAAACATGTTAACACTGGCAATGAAAATTAAGGACAATGCCTAATTTAGTGAGGAATTTTTAACTCGATAAACTTGTTTTTATTTATTTTTTTTTTATTTTTTAAGCTTCACTTAACGACTAATAAATCCTGCTTCTTCACTTTGTGTAATTTTTCAGTGTTTAAATAAATTGTATTTTATGATCCTATACTTTATATACGAATTAAATTTATAGCTTATACTCGAAAAAAAACAAAAATGCTTTTTTAAAGAAGTCAATTATCTTAATTCTTCGTTTCCGTTTAATATATTCATGTAATATATGAAGATATTAAAATGCTAATTAATTGCTGGAGGCTTTAAAACGTTAAACAAGCAAATAATTCCGTTGGACACAGTGAATTTTGTGCTTATTATTTACTAATTTCTTTATTTTTTTTATTATCAATAATTTTTTAATGTCTCATTCAAATCGGATTTGTAGAAGAATTAATTTGATCAGAAATAGAGCATAAAAATTCATATTTTTCGCCTTGAAAATAAGGCGTGTATGACACTTAATCAATTTAATTTCGTGTATTAAAAGTACAGTTTCAAAATAAGTATTTATAGTATGCACCTACACTGTGTTAGATACACAAATGATTTTTTTTTCTTTGTACACTGTACATGCACATTCCACACTATTTGTGGGTTTATATTGATAAAAGAATTCACGTGTACTTCTGTATAACCTTGTATAATGACCCTTGTGAATGATACAATTCAGTGTTCGTATAGGAGACATATAACCATCCCTCGACAGAAAAATTGCAGCAGATTCCGTTTCCTTCATTGAATTAATGTAAAAATTCTATATAAATATATATAAAATTAATTGAAATTAGTCGAGGATTGGGGATAATAAAACTTTGAAACGATTTTTCTTTATCGAAAAGTAGAACACAAACTCAATAATTTCTCCCCTCCCCCTAAAAAAACACTTTCGATTCTTTTCGACGATTACGTTTTATCGGAGTAGGATTGGGATTTTACGGTAAGATTGGCTCGGAAATGTTCTGAAAGCAGCGAGTGTCGCCCATCTAAACCACCTCTTGTACCATAATTCACGGGTCCTCCGGGGATTCTCTTGGAACAAAATGTCCCCAATTGGCCCTGTACACTTTATAAGGGTTTCCTAGCACACAGTACTAAAGATAGAAAAGAGATAATCGAAGTATTTTACAAATTATTTATTAGAAAATTATGTTTCCGGATCTTTAATTAATGTCTTTCTAGCTTCGTTATCTATTTTTATAGCTTTTAGACAAGTTTATAGAAAATTTATAAATTTCTAGATAAAATAGATCAAAAGTTAAAAACACAATACAGTGTCATCCTATATGAGAAAGTTGTATGACCTCGTGAGAAAGTTGATATTGGTTCTTTACTTTTGTAATCTTAGAAGTTTCGTATAAGTTAAACCTGTCTACAGACATCTCACTACAGGCATTATGTTTAGAATTTAAATTATTTGTGTATTGACAAGTGAAAATTTACAATTTAAAGTTTTATTTTACTATTATTATTCGCCATTGTTGAAAATATAATATTGAATTATTCGCATATAAAATCATGTTTCAATTGTTAAAGCAGATGTCTGCTTTTTTGAAATTATTTTAATTTGTCTTGTTTGAATATTATATTTTCTATAGACTACTGTTTGTATATAACACTGTATAAATTAAATTTTAACTTGCTGGACAGGCTTACTCTATGCAACAGTAGGCTATATAAAGTGTTATATTGTATACGGTTATATTTTATAACTGTATAATAGTATAATCTATATACTGTACTGTAATAGTATATCTATATACTGTAATTTATACTGTATATGGAAAGATAAAGAAGAATATTAGAATTTCTGAAATATTTTTCGGTAGAATCCTTATCAGAAGGATAGGTAAGAGCTAAAGCCTCTCCGATGGGAGGAGAAAATATATTCGTAACCATGGCAACCTCTGCATACTCACTCTAAAGGATTGCCGGTGATCCTTTTTTCCAGAAAGTNTGTGCTGTTAGTCTTAAAAATTTAAAACTAAACAAATTAAATAAATAAATTACAAAAAATATGAGCTTAATAAAATAAGAATAAAAATAAAATTAAGAAAGTATAACATAAAAGTAAAGCTGAAGCTGATTGTAAGGAATACATAACTCAAGGGTTTTTGTCATAGAAAAAAGATTAGGGCACAAAAACCCTTAAGTTATGTGTCTCCTATAATCAATTTTGACTTTACTTTTATGTTACACTTTCTTAATTTTATTTTTATTCTTTACTGATTAAACTATAAACGATCAAAGAAAAAAAATGACACGAGTACATTTTTCTTTCGTAACAAGAAAGCCATTCAAGAACTGGTCATTACTCCATGTTACAACAATTAGGTTTGACAGAGTTAAACTTTTGCCAAAACTTTGACCATTATTCAAATATGGTGCGAGACACACGAACGTCTTAAATGATTAAAGATTTGAATAGTTTATTAATAAACAAAAACTGTGAAAATATTATCTTTATGTTTTAATATTAAATATACGAAGTGACCAAGAAGTTAGTTTAATTAACAGAGGTAAGGATAAACGGTTAAAACTACTTTATCTTGTTATTTTGTTTCCAACGAAGCGAAGAATCGCGTATAAAATACAGTGTTATACGCGATTCTTAAAATAATCTTAGAATATATTTCGGTTAATTGACTTTTCGGCCATCATATATAGGCCTACAAATTGTATAAATTTGAATTTTAAATTCTAACAATGTAAAAAATTGTTACATTGAATTGTAAAGGAGTTAAAATTGCTGAATGTAAAGGGTTAAAATGGCTGGCCTATAATATACAATACAGTAAAGTATTTAACTGGTATGTGTGTAAGTTTACTTAGACTATACACTAAACTTCTTTAAGTTATTGTATAAATTTGAATTTTACATTCTAACAATGTAAAAAATTGTTACATTGAATTGTAAAGGAGTTAAAATTGCTGAATGTAAAGGGTTAAAATGGCTGGTATTGTAGGATTTTGTCACAGTAGGATTGGATTCCTATAACTGGCCATTAAGTTGTGCTATTACTGGTGTTAAATTTATAAACTAACAGTTAATAGTTGTGATATCGTGTAAAATAATAAATACTTTAATACAGAAATTAGTTACAGGTGTATACAATAGGGTGTTAATACATTACGTCACATTCTTCCTAGATATAAATAATAGAGCTCGTTCATACGTGACAATTAAAAAAAGAAATCACTCGTAAAGATTCGAAATTTCATCATAAGTTACATCCCTTATGAATTTTACATCATTTATCTACGTTATTGTATATTTTTTTTTCTCTCATATTCTGTTTTAATTAATATTATTTCGTATATGCTTAATTAATGATACATAAATGACATTAATTAATTGCATCATTATGTCATTAAGTAATGCCGCATCGATCACATTAGAGAGGAGGGGGGAATTGATGATAGTGTGAGGTAATATAGAAGATAGAAGACGACGGAGAAGATACGATTAAAGAGGCTCAAATTAGACGAAAATTGTGACGTAACAACTCCAAACACATCTTTAAAAAAAATCTTCAGATTGGTTCATGACATCGCTAAGGCGTATTTTCTGTTACATTTTCTATTGTGAAGGGGGATAAAATTATAATAATAACCGCGTGACTTGTCTCTAACTGCAATTTTTTCTCGTTTCACATCCGTATAATTTTCTTTATTCGCTAATAGATGTAAAAAAAAAAAAAACGAACCGAAGATGCTTATTAAAAACAATTTAGCCATGTTTCTACTCTCTCTTCTACCATTCTGTTTGCCTTATTTTTATCGAGTAGTAAAGGGTAACGACCTTATTCTCGAGGATAGTCTTGAAGGATTGTTATTATCGAACTTTCTGTCTAATGAAGCAACCCTAATAAACCGCAAATGTTCTTGAATTTTAATTGTTTATGTGTTGACGATGTTATCGGGCTGTTTAGTGTTAAAAAAAAAAGTCATGTTTGCTGTGTCTAAACACCTTTTTTACCAGGAGATGTAAACATTTTACGGAATGTGCTAAACTTGTTTTGTTTTATGCCATAGTTAATTACAGATTTAAATAAGTTTAGACCCACGAATTGAATTAAACATTTACATTAGGAGTAATAAAATTAAGCAAAGACCCTCTCAGAATTCGTAATTAGTCTGAAAAATTCACAGGACGACCTTAATCATTCGTTCGTTACAGTTTAATAAATATACAAAAGTGGGCATTATAATTAAATATATACCAGTCGACCCTCCTATAACACTGTTGATTTTTCCGTTTTATATGAATTTCATGTTGTACGAGTCACTTATATTTTACAAATACGTGTGCCGGGCTGTGAATGGCTCACGTATTTGTAAAATCTAAGTGACTCGTACAACATGGAATTCATGTAAAACGGAAAAATCAACAGTGTTATAGGGGGGGTCGACTGTAGTTTAGCTGAGTATATGTTATATAGTGAAAGAAATTTTTTTGATAGCCTACATTCTGAATTTTTCAAATATATTTACATATATAAATCTTACATTTAAATGACAATTAATTGTTAGAAAAATAATTTATTTATATTTTCTTTAAACCTTTAAATAATATTTTTAGAGATTTCTTGGGTTGGTTAATTTGTTTTTAGAAGGTGAAGAAATTTCAACATTATTGGTACAGCAAGATGAAACTAATATACTGGGTGTTCAGTAAAAACTGCACCACAGGAGTGCCTGATGAAGCAAGAATGCTACCCAGCATAGCATGAAATACAGGGTTTTCTGTCATTTTTTCAATATTACATGAAAAGTTTTGATTCCTGTACATTAATATTTTAGAGATCTTTCTCTTATTAGGAATTGTTTCTCTTGTTGACATATGGCAGATGCACGTGAACACCAAAAAACCAGCAAAAAATTAATATATTAAAACTAAAACATTTTCTTCCATTTTAAACAGATGTCTTCAGGTTAGAAAAATGTATATATACATGAATTATCTTGAACTAATCAAAATATTCAATGTCTTCAAAGATGTACAGAGATTAAATATAAAGAGATGAACTCTTTTTTGACTGCATGGTGGGAGTTCTATGACCTCCCATAAGNCCTATAACACTGTTGATTTTTCCGTTTTATATGAATTTCATGTTGTACGAGTCACTTATATTTTACAAATACGTGTGCCGGGCTGTGAATGGCTCACGTATTTGTAAAATCTAAGTGACTCGTACAACATGGAATTCGTATAAAACAGAAAAATCAACAGTGTTATAGGGGGGTCGACTTGTATTTATATATATGATATAATTCATTAAGAATGATTTTTGTAAATATTTTAATGAATTTAGAAGAGAAAGGTTAATTTACGGATCATATGGATCATAAAGGACAAAGGAGGAAGACACGCTTACATCGTTAAGAGGATCGAATCAACGTTCTTCACTTCGAATGGACACGTAGATAAATTGGAATATAATAACAATGCTTCAGAATAGAGTTGAATTTATTATTAAATAATTAAATGGCTAACGAAAATACGAATTTAGAAAGAAAACTAATAAAAATTTATACGCATTTATGTTTACTTAAGAATGTTGACTGTGTTTCGAGTAGTGTCCAACAGATGCTTTCTACATTTATCGCCATCAATGAGTAGGCACGTGATTTATTTGACAGGACTTATACTCGAAATACAATCTTCTTGTTGGCAAGTCAAGTCATACATTCACTTCATCCGATTTTCTACAAGATTTGATACTACTTAAGACCTCCCGGACTCTCTGACAGTTGGATTAAGGTAAACTACACCACTTCCGGCATAAGTCAGAAATGTTCTTTTCACATTTTGAAACAATTCATTCGAAAACAAATAAAACCTACAATCAGAAAATTAGGATAAGTGAAATATCCTTTCCTTCCCCTCTTCTTATTTTTTTTTATATATAAAAACGCAATTAAGATCCAATTTCGCTCTAAATTCTTCAAGAGAAATTATCTTTTAATCGAGATTTTAAAAATTTTTATAATTTTACGAGGCATAAATGGGTCATTGTTTGTATATACAAACCATTCGCCTACATTATTTTTGCGAAGGAAGTCAATCCATTAATCTGCGGACAGGTGTGGATAATATAAGATTAGTCATAAGTTGGCGTAGCCTCTTAACATTATTCAGGAACGCCCTTTAATGCTGTAAGTATAAGGAGGTCGTTAAGAGACACGCCAAGGTCAGTAGATGAGGGGATGGAGAAACAATCATTAACGCTATTTTATAACTTTGGTAGTGGGGAAGGAGAAAAAGATGGCCGAATGTCGAATGCCAATTGTCATCGTTAGCCAAGCTCCAGTAGGATAATGCCAAAAAAGTGAAAGACGGGAGGCGTAATAAAATGTCCGCTTTCTATTGTGTAATTATCTGATTTGATAGACGTCTAACACACTACTTTTTTTTTCTTTCTGGTGCATTCTTAATACGATTCGTGCTAGGCATACGTATCTTTTGTATTAACATATATAAGTCTATTCATTCCCGAAAAGTCTTGTATGACGTGAGAGTAAACTGTAAAAGTTTCGTCCCATTTTTTTTTTTGAGTTCAGTAAACAAGTTACAAAATTGCCGATCGGAAAAGAATGTATGTATAACTTGTGTTTTATTATGAAGGCATCTCACTGTAAAGGTCTTCTTTTATGGATAAACTAACAGTGGAAAAAAAAAGGTTACTGTAAGTACAAGAGTTTTTTTGTAAGCGTGCCTTAAGAAGGCTCTTTCTAATGGTAACAAATAAAATCCATTGAAGACTTTTACCTGGAAGCAGGAAAAAAAGAAGCCTCCACGTGACAAAATATAAAGATTTTTTTTTATAAGCATGCCTTAACAGGCACGTTTTTAATGAGAACGAAAAAGTCCATTGAAGATTTTTGCCTAGAATTTAATAAGGCCTCACAAAACAAAGAAAACATAGAAGTCCCTTATTAATAATAATAATATAACAAAAGAAGAAAATTTTTCTTACAGTAAAAGTCCAAGAAAAGGTCTCTATTTAGAATACTGTATATAAAAAAGGCCCTTTCTAATAAAAGTGAACAATATACGTGAATATGTGGAAACAATGTTACGAACACAACACAATAATAAAAGAATGAAGGGCCTTCCAGCGAATGAAATAAAAGACATTTTCTGAGAACAATATCAAAGAAAAAACTTTTCTTAATTGAAAAAGAAAAGATTTCTTCCAGAATAAAATGAAAGGCCTTTCCAGTAATAAAATAAAGCATCTTCCTCCAGAAGAAATAACTAACAAACCTGCCAATTAAGTTTCAAAATATTGATATTTTTACTGTTCAAATAATGATATGAATATTTTTTTCCATACATTTAAAGGAACGGAAAAACGTTGTTTTTTTATTATTTAATTTCAATTTTACGCAATAAATTCTTAATTGGATTGTTATATAAATATCTTCAATAATAAGAAGCCATTGAAGGAGAATTTATTTACACTTCAAAGCGAAATATTTTAAAAATAAATTTCGTATTGATCGTATAGAACTAACAATAATATTTTTTTCAGTTACGTCGGCAATTCCATTCGATTGGTCAATTTAGTGTATACTTTTACTTCAATTTAACGTCACCTCTTCGGTTTTACAACAGACTACCTCAAAAACTGACGTCAAATTGACGTAAAAGAGTGACCAATCAAAAGTCTGTTTATAAATTGTGTTATAACTTAAATTTTTTTAAAAAAAATAAATCGGTAACTAAGTATTCTTTAATGGATCCAGGATTAAGATCTCAGAAAGAATGGGCAGCTCTTCCTTCTCCTACCATATCATTATCCAGAAGAATGGATGCACGAGATGATCACCACCAATTAGTTGGCTACTCTTAAATAGAATTTTTCTCGTTATAATGCTTATATTTGCTTATAAATCGCATAATTTCGAAGCCATTCGATTACGATATTGCTACTTTTGTCAACAAGAGCATTATTTGCCTCCCCGAAAGTCCTATTGTGTGACGCTTTGTAGGGGTCTGTTGTGTAATATATATCGATAGCCGGTCTTATGTAATGTGCCAATAGCGGATAACAACATCTCTTTGTGTAATAAATCTTACGATTATGATGATGCGTGCGGATGGATTCAAGCAGTGTCTTCGACAGCCAAAGCGACCACCCAAGGTCGGTAGTGGAGACGAGCAGTCGCATTCTGTGAAGTGCGCGACTAATCGTATCAACATTCCACTAGAAGTTTTAATAAGCCCTATTATAAGGGGGGTACCGACACAAATTTCGGTTTACAATCGAAGAGAAACCCTCCCTCTTTGCCAAACTATCGTCGGTTGTAGGATGGAAGCAGATAGTTAATGCGCGGTAGAGCGCATAAAATAATTTTTATCCCTTGTCCTCGGGGTGGATAAGTGTTCTTCCTCGTGAAGGCGGACTCGGAACATAATAGAGTGCCTCTTTATATCCCGTAGAGATGGGAGAGGTGAAGGATGATAATCCTCGGGGGCAAAGTTCCTCCTCCTTCTACGTCCTCCCATGATAAATTAGAATATTCATTTTCTCCGATTATTAAATCTCTCCGGGAGATTTAATTGTTATATTGCTTCTTATATATATATATATATATATATATATATATAAAGTGTATATTTAAGAGTACGATGCACTCGGTTACTCCGGTCAAAGGTCGCCAGGTCGACGAATACTCCTCTATCCACCCTATGACCGTGGAGGTCGGCGAGAGGCCTTCTTGGGATTATTGTTGGGTCCAAAGCCCTCGATACGTAATTTAATACGTATAAATGATTCGCTTTAGCCCCTTAAAATGTAATTAATCAAAATTTAAAATATTTATTAGATTATCCTGGCCGGATAATTGAAAAAAGTATAGGTTGAAAAATGATTTTCCGCATACTTCCGTCATAATTCACTCGCATATTATGGACCAGGGAGATCAAAATCTTATTTACAAATCGATATTCCATACAGCTGAAGAAGTACAGTACTTTGTGATGAAGGCACCATCTTTTAACATTATAAAGGCCTAAATCAAAGCAATTTTGGTTCTGTTATAATTGATATAGTATTAACTTAACTACTAACCTATATTTTTAATTCTTTACCATATTTCAGACTTTGGATCTCATAATTAATGAATCAAACACTTCCAAATTGTGTACCACAATCCTGAATCCATAAATTAGTCCATTTGAGTAGATACAAGTCACCCCCTATAACACTATTGATAATTCCGTTTTATATGAATTCCATGTTGTACGAGTCTCTTAGATTTTACAAATACGTGAGCCGTTCACAGCCCGGCACACGTATTTGTAAAATCTAAGTGACTCGTACAACATGGAATTCATATAAAACGGAATTATCAACAGTGTTATAGGAGGGTCGACTGAACCTTCCTGAACATTCCTGAACCTTCAGGCTAGTCTATTAAAATGGAGTCAACTATGGGGTCAGGAATATCTAATCAAAACATTATTGGAATGTCTTGATTAATCTATTATTATTAATATTATATTTTGAACCATAATTGACTAATCAAAACATCACAGCAATATCAGTTATAGATGTTAGTGTATTTTGATATGTTTACAAGCAATAGGTGCCTTATAAATACATCAAAACGGACTAATCCCTATAAATCTCAATCTTAACTTTGTCCATTATATTTACAAGATTTTAATTATTTGTTTAGAAATAAAATTATTTCAAACTGATTTATTGTAAATATTGTAACAACGTGACCTTCAATTGCATTAGCCAATAGGTTTTTTAAAGGTAAATTTGTTCAGGTTAATGAACCCCTTTTTTTTTTTTGAGTTCAGTAAACAAGTTACAAAATTGCCGATCGNAATATTGTAACAACGTGACCTTCAATTGCATTAGCCAATAGGTTTTTTAAAGGTAAATTTGTTCAGGTTAATGAATTAATAATTTCCTGTGTGCGGGGTGTATACGTAAAACAGGAAAAGGTAACCAAGTGTTTCTATTTATAAGAAAAAAAAAAACAAGATTTTATTAATGTTAAAAATGTAGGAAAAAAAACAAAATATATTTCCATGCAATCAGCCGTAAACAAGTTATAAATCTATAGTTTAAGGGTTTAGTTATATATTTTATTTTTATTATTAAACTGTACAATACGTAGACAGTTCTTTAAATAAGTAGAAAATAATGTTGTAAGGGATTAAAAATACGATTTAATATAATAATCTACTTAATGTCGTTCCTCTAAAACAAAAATTACACGAGGAAAAATTAAGAATTCCGAAAAAAATAGCAATATTTTCTCTCGAAAACAATAGATAAATTTAAAAAAATATATAAAAAAATAGTTAAATCAAAATAGAAAAGATGTTTTCTATTATTATTATTATGATTTTGTCCTATTTTTTGATATTGTTTGGTTGGAAAATCATCGACTTTAAACTGAGAGTTTGGAAGCGATAATGCTAAGTCAAAACATCATCTACTGTATACATTTTTCTATAATAAACTGAATTTTTCAATAGAAACCAGCTTGAAATCATCGATCAAAGATATAAGTAGGAATTTTATTTCTTATATTTTAACAAATTTACACACCATTTTCTATCCGTTACGCCGTAAAGTCCATAGGTAATGCGTGTAGTTTGAATATATTGTCGGCATAGTAATCGACGTGAATTGATTAAACTTGCATCGTTTAATACGTTTTTTATACGAAATAATAATAATAATAAGGAAAACTAAAGAAAAAAACCTTTTTTGAATAAATAAATATATAAAAATGTATTTTAATTTTAAAAAAACTTTACGATATTCTTATTCTTTACACGTGTTACTTAGGATATTTCTCCTGTATACTCTCTTTCCATTTCCTTATACTGTTATAAGGAAATGGGAGTAGTATACATGGTAAATATTCCATAACTACCATTTACTAAAAGTATAAAACATATCCTTATAATATTTTAAGAAAAAGGAAATGGTAGACATGGTAAATATGCCACCTAACATATGACTTATTTTTCCAGGCTGATTAACAATTAGGCTGTGTAAGCTTAAGCCTAGAGGCCCGGAAGGAGGGGTTCTAAAGAAATAACAATAAAACAAATTATTTAATCGTTACAACGATGTGTTATTTAATATAACTTAATATCACTTTATTCTATTCAACAAAGGGTGGAACAGGAGGAGATCCTTACTAAAACTCATAGTAGGAGGCCCGAGTGGTGGTTAATCCTCCACTATATATACACACACCTAATGCTTTAAATCTCTTCTATTATAGGCGTTCTGGCATTTTTTTTAAAACTCAATATCTTTTCTATTACACAATACTGTCACGTGTTACGCGTAACTGTTACGCTCTTTCTAGAACTTAAATGATACATTATTGTTATGGCTTTATATTTTATTACATCATATCTTTATTCTTTAAAGAATCTATATAACTTTAAAACAGTATATAGATTCTTCAATGGCTCTGTATACTAATACGTACAGTGTACATAATTAATCTATAACAATGTTTAATGAATTATTCTTAACTTAGATCTGTATATCTTTGTTTATATAACGGGCATATACTGATAAGGTGACGAAATTTGTATAAATTAAGGCATTATTTTATCTAAAAATTGCTGTATCTACAACTAAATCCTTTACCTGTTTGTAGCATCGTTCACCATTGTTATAACATATCTCTGTACGCTTGTACATTTTTTAAAAAAATGATATTCATTACGTTATCTTTTATACGAGATAACATATTTTCGATATAAAAAATTGCATTTTATTTTATGCCACCGCAACTTTCTCCCCAACGGAAGCAAGAAAACCATAATGACAGTTAATAAATACCTTTCAAAAAAAAAAAAGATAAATAAACATTATATACGCTGGAAAATAATAATAATAAAAAATCCGTAAATTCTAACACAGCAATATATTTTTCTTTATAGACGATACATAAATAATATCGGGGGGGGGGTTTGTGTTTAGCCTGCCAATTAATCATAGAAAAGACACCGCCCAGTCACACCACAATCTTTCTCTGTTTAAGGCAAGCTAGAGACAGTACGACATCCAAACTTGGCATAACTTATCTATAGAACATCCGACTCCTTTAAAGGTCACCCGTCTAGCATTTTGTTAAATAGTAAACGTCCAATTCGACAGATGGCACCACTTCGTTTTTCGTGATGTCGACACGTTTTTTTTTTTTTTTTCAGACTCAAACTGGGCAGAACACGTGGACGATAAAGAGGGATGACGCCCGTATTCTTTTCTTTGTCCATTTTTATACCCACGCTTCTCGCGTGGATGTGACAAGGACGGACGGGCCAGCTTTCGATTTGTAGGTAGATGTCAGTTAAGAGGTCATTATCTGCTTTTAAAAAGATGATTTTCTTTAAGTTATACTCAGTTACTTGTGTACTTAAGTTTTATAAGTTCGGTGCTTTAATCCAGTGTTATCCATTATTGTTATAACGAAATGCCTCCGGTTCCGTCCAAATAATGAAATACGAACTTTTTAAATTTTTATTTTAATAGAAATATAATTAAATTTATAACGAGCTTAGAAAAATGAGTAAAAGTTTTGTAACAGTATTGCAAGATTTATGAGGTTTATTATCAATTTAATTTCGCGGTGAAAAAATAAAATAAAATAAATAAAATTCTTTTCACTACTTCAAGTATTGCAAACTAATGATATTTTAGAAGAGTATTTCAAAAATCCTTCTCACTCAAAGAACGTCCGCAAATTCTTTGAGAGGAATTCATTTTTTGGCTTAGAAAAAAAAAAAGTTAATCCGTAGATTACACAATAGCACCAATTGCTCCGTTGAACTTTGAAGCTTAGAGACTTCGATGAATCGTCGAAATTCCTCAGAAATATAGGAAATTATTCTTTAAAGTTATATGATTTTGGTCTGTGTATAGAATATATTGCAATGTGCCATCAAAATCTTCTCGAACAATAAGTCGAACGGCACTTTATTGTATCCCCGCAGTACTTAATATCATAACATTAGTGTGGGGGTGAATTTTTACTGCATTTCTACAATATCTATCATATTCTAACGTATCTATAATGTTAATAAAATTTCTCATATATTACTCCAATTTCCTTGTAGTTCCTACTATAAGCATTAGGATTAAATCGATTAAAAATAATAATACTAGTGTAAATACTGTAAAATAAAAGTACAGTATTATTTAAAAAATCATTATATGTATCACATATTTTATAATATTTAAAAATTATAAGATAAAATAGACATTTTATATAAAATATTACCATACAATGCCTTCTATAACGTGTCTCCTATACCCTTACCACAATACTGGTCATAAATTATAATAATCCTCAGCATTTCTTTTCTCTTTACTTATTCGACATGCCATACAAACTTCTTTTTTTAAATATAATTTTTCTTACAATGTTTATCATACTCCTTTTTAAATATATTTACAATACATTTTTTTTTTTTTTTAAATCGCATCACAATACTTACCACACCTCTTTTTACAACGTAACAATTTTGGACCAACGTAATAAACAATACGATGGGCTAAGGTCACTTACAATGCCCACCATTCTGGTTATTATTTTCGTCTACGCTGTTAGAAAATGCAACATGCACTAAAATTTACTCATCAATGGTCGGTGGGAAAGACAAAGGGGCATTGTTAAACAACCTTGTACAAAATATTAAAGGTGCTATTTCCGACCAGTTTGACCGTACGGGGAAGAAATCATTCTAATTTTCTCCATCTCGAAATGAGGAAGAGAGAGAGAGAGAGAGAGAGCGGGGGAGGGAGGGAGAGAGAGGGGAAGTTGCATAAGTAACGTTGCTTCACTTTGCTTATTATTATTATAAAATATCGCAAGGTATAATTACCACTTATTAAAGTCCTCGGATTAGATTGAAAACTTACAATAGATGCAGAAAATAATGCCGAAAAAATCGTTTTTTGTGTATTAAAAATAGACCATTTGCTACTAGAGTGGTGTCAGGTTTTTCATTATACGACAGCCAAACTCGTACAGAAGAAGCAAATGATACTTTCCAACAATAATGTCGTAACGCACGTAACAAATTAGAAAAATGTTCATTATTACGTAAACAATCGAGTTTCCGCCGATTGAAATAACTTCCTCGACTGACGCAATCTATGAGGAAAATAAAAGAGAGAGAGAAGGGGGGAAAAGAACGATTTCGCGTTACCATGGAAACCAGTTTGTCACTTTCTCTTCAACTCGGCTGATTGGTCGAATCGTTCGTGCTCGAGATTCAAGCTGCAGGCTCGTAGGAAAGAGAAAGTTGCAGAGCCAGACCGGCTCATAGTCGATAGTCGGTCGTAATGGCGATAGGACGTGGTGTTAGAATGTGAACGAATAATACAACAATAGGAAAATAAAAAAAAAAATGAGTACGCCGTGGACGAAATGGAGTACCGAGACTGTATCACCTCGTGAATTTTTGCGTAGGTATCATTTACCACAAATAGTACGTATACACGAGAATTGTGTTCAAGGTGCTTCGCCCATACCTGCAAAACTCGATTTATCACAGCCTATATTACTCTATCAGGCTTACATGTGTAGAAAGGTTTACGCTCATAGTTTAGACAGAGATGTTAAAGCCGGTATGAAGATTGTTGAACCTTCTCTTGTCATACCCGATTCCTATCCAGGTAAGTGGTTTCCTGTGTTTCTTTTTAACTCTTATTTTCTTTTTTTTTTAAATCATTATTATAGTCTACTGGGCAATAAAAATTATACTTTATCACAGAATACTTTAATTATTTTTATGGTAAATTTTTTTTTTTAATTTTTTTTTTTTGATAAGTTTAATGTCTTATGATAATTTTTCTCCTAAGCTGATTACTTTTTTTTATTTCTTATGCAAAGTTAATATATTTATGCTATCTTATGGTAATGGTTTGGCGAATTAAATGCTATCTTGCTGAATTTTATGATGGTAATTTTGAATTTTATGCTATCTTGTGACGGTCATTTTTGAAGATAATGTTATCGTGGGGATGATAACTTTCGAAACGAGTGTTATCTTGTATATATTTTTAGCATGTATTTCTTTTTTTTTTTTTATGGTTATGGGTGGAAGTTAATGCTATTTTAAGGTACTTTACGAAGTTATCTCATGGAATTTTACGCTAACAGTTTTTGAAGTTATCTTATAAGATTTTATGGTAATAGCTTTGCAATTATCTTATGGGATTTTATGGTAATGACTTTTGAAATTTTGTATTAGAACGAGTCGCCGTTGGCTTAAAACTGATCATTTTCTTCTTTTAAACATTAAATTATTTTATTTTAGATTTTTTTTGTGTGTGTCGAAGGTACTAATTTGGGGATTTTTCGCGAATATTTCTTGCTATTGATGTCATCCGGTATTTAAAATTTCCCCGGTTATCCATACCTTCGATTCCATAAAAAAAAAAAAAAAAAAGTCCTCAATACGACCTTCTCAAGTTCCTGTTGACTTCAAATGACGTCTTAATAAGGTAATTCCCCACCCCCTCCATTGGAAATTTTTCAATTGAAATATTGTACGAAAAATGCTAATAAATTTCATATTTCGTCGCTATTTTTTCGAAATGAAATATGGAATGACCACACCTTCCGTTTTTCGACCTTTCCAAGGACACCTTTCGAAAAGGTCACGGTGTTAAAATACGTTACGCCCAGGAATCAAAGGTCAACTGTGGGACGTGAATCACGTATAGAATGATGTATCGGACCTAACAGTAAACTCGATTTCCGAACGGAAACTTTCATCATCTCAAGAAAATTGGGTCAAAATATAAATAGCCCAATTAAAAATAGCCCAAGTTTCTTTTTGCCTTGATATTAACAATTTAATAACCTCCCCCCAAAAGGAAGCGTAATAGATTTACGTACGTCTATACGAAAAAACGCGATTGCTTAGAACAATTGTCATCGTTGGAGAGAGAGGATTTAATACGAGTGTGAGAATGAGGAAGCAAATTCGACCACACCTCTACTTTAGCAAAAATGACGTCAGAAATGATTTTTTTTTTCTTCTCTCTTTCTCTCTCAACTCTAGTTACAGTCGAGGGCGCTAACCTTTATAACAGCTCATCGTCTGTCCTTAGCAGACAGGTTTCCGACCCCCGTTCTAAATCTGGTCTTGGCACGAGAAAAAAAATTGCCCTCCTACGGAATGCCTACTGATCTACTGGCAAATGAACATCAAGGTGACTTCAATGTCTCTTTACGTGTTTCTGACCAAAGATA
The DNA here is from genome assembly GCF_000671375.1 of Centruroides sculpturatus. Taxonomy (NCBI): domain Eukaryota; kingdom Metazoa; phylum Arthropoda; class Arachnida; order Scorpiones; family Buthidae; genus Centruroides; species Centruroides sculpturatus. The sequence continues at coordinate 236,333 of NW_019384305.1, forward strand.
ACATATTTTTACAAACCACAAGTTATATCATCGGATCCTGCACGTAGTCTAGCGGTCTGCCAAATATACACATAGCTACAGAACATTAAGATAATTAATTACCCTGTATAAAAATTGATTTTTATAAGTGAATTTTACAAGAAATCAATCCGTCATTTAGTAAATTTCCTGGAGAAAAATCCCGTTTTTTTTGGGGGGGATGTATCTTTAATAAGGAAACATTTAACCGGGCATACGAGTTTAGAAATTCAAGAAATGGAACAAAGGTTTTAACAGATATTTAGGAAAGGAAGCGTAGCCGACATACTTGGACAATCAGGAAAGTGTAAACATCAAGCGTTAAATAGTTAAAAGTTTAGTCCTACATAACATGCGAGTCGGAACGAATAGAATATATGATATCATCCAACCTTTCTCCTTAATAACCATCACGTTCTCGGATTGATTTAAGGTGATTAGTAAGCATACACACGTACATAAAACAAAGATAAGAAAATAAATCACGTTTAAAATTGATTGTCGCTTTGTTGATGCATCACAATTTGTTTTAATAAATCAATCTTCATCCATTTAAATCTTTTTCTCTCTCCTCCTCCTCCTTTTCTTCCTCCTCCTCCGATGCCAGTTAATTAATGTGTATCATCAATAGAGGGTTACTTAACGGTAAACTTTATTAAAACTTTGAATTTTTTTTTTCTCTCTTTTTCTCGACGAAATAAAAGAAAATTTGACGGTAGATAATTAAGAACCGTTATTAATTATAATGGACAAACAAAATGGTAGCTTACACTTGACCAAATATGGATTTTTCTTTTCTTCGTACGAGCGACATTGCTGCGGTTTTTTTTTAATTTTTATTTTTATTTTTCCAGCATTTAATTTACTCGTTTGTCATTTTTGTACTGTGATGTGTACTAATTAAATATTCAGCAAAATAAGAAAAGACTTTGAAAAATAATTTGCTAGTTATGGAGTGAAGAAAGGCATTCTTCAAATTTCTCTCTTAATTTCTTTTTTCTTTGTTTAATATTCTAAAACAAAGAGAAGATTCTTTTTAGGGAAAACGCGAGCAGTAAGTGTCAAGGACGAATTTTTAAAGTAAATCCCCCGAAGGAATCAGAAGAAACAGAATAAAAATACAAAAAATAAAGTCTTTTATAAAGTAAAAACAATGGTTAAACTGACCGACTCGCAGAAGAGGACGGGACATTAAACTACTAATTTTTACAGCGTGCTTCCTCCCTTCACTGAAAATAGTGGTAATTATTGTGCTTCCGAGAGCGTTTTAAAGAAACACCGACAATTTAACGGCATCGTCCAGACGTTACAGATTTTTGTACGCTACAATAAGCTCGAACTGTTACATTTCGAGTGAAAATGGAATTATCTGGAGAAACGGGAACTTTGTTTAAAGGGAAAATGCACGTTTTTATCGTATGCAAAGTAAGCGAGTCGATTATATTTAGGAGAATTAAGGAACAGACGGAAATACCGTATGACACACGTGACCCACATCAACTTGTCTATGTATAGTTTCTATTGGAATGCACTGATTTCATTCGAAGTAGCCGCAATAAATATTTAAATAATGATCCTAGTGTAAGAATTAGGTTAAGTATGATGTCCTTCAATTGAATTAACGATAAAATGTAATCAATTTTACAGTTACTTCTGCAAGAAAAGTGACGTCTTTTAAGTTTTCTCGTATATAAAACAATGTTACATTGTTAAAACTGTTACGAGACTTCGCAAGCATCTCTATCATATTAAACTATTTTTTAAAAAAAATGCCTCCTGTAAAAATGCCCATGCGCCATTATTACTCTTAGAGGCATCTCATAATGTTCATCTTATATGTATACACTAATTATATAATTGGAAATGATATAGGAAAATGCCTCACTCGTAAAAGTAATTAAATGATTCAATAGAAACGAGTCATTCGACAGAAATGCTAGCATGACCTATAAAATTCATAATCTATATAACGTATCGTCATATATAATCTAAATTGTGTAGGCTTTTCTGAGAATTACAATAACCTATACGCGCTCGATAACACAGATATAGATCAAGGTAAATTCGTAAGATTATATCCAAAATTAGAAATAAAATAGTATAAAATTCTACACAGAAGAGTGGACATATTTGCCACGACGAGTCGTCTACCCCCCTCACTCACTCAATGGTAGAAAACGTAAATAATTTATAAACTCTTACATTATATTTACATTTAGAAAATCCGGTAAGAGAACATTCTACTTTTATAAATAAACGAGGAACAAAAATATAAAAAAAAAGATGGCGAAATCAAACGTTGTATCTTTCACCTTGGGTAAAACTGTGTAAGATGGGTAAAGATAACGTTATAAGGCATTAATACCTTATCGGATATATCGATCGAAGACGGGTTTCTTATCCTATTTGCAAAATTATCGAATAAAAATAAGAGGAAAAAAAAGAAAGGATGACGGAAAGAAACCATAAATCTAACGATAACTAAATTGTTCGTACCTTTTTTTTTTTTTTTAACCTTCTGTTCGTTTGTTTTAGATTATAGTATTTGGTATATCTGCACCAACCATCTGTTGATGCCCGAGGACACAATGCCAGAAGGAGTAGGATTGACTGTGAGTTACACAATTCCATTATATTCTCGACGAAGACAGACAATTATTCTTTTCTGATCCCTCTAAAGCTACTGAACCGGAATTGCATTGATTAGCCGATTTATTAAAGAGATTTCGCTCTCTTCAAAAGGGATTATTTCATAAAAATCTTACTTAATTTGATGACGAGATTCCACTCCAACAAAAAAAAAATATATATATAATAAATAAATAAATAAAAATGATAGAATCTGAAATGTAATTTCCTTCCCTTCACTTCAAATAGAGCTGTTTACGTGCTTAGTAAAGTATAAATTTAAAGAGATTTAGAAATAAATAATAATAAATTTAAGATCTTTCACCTTATAATAATAATTATTATTATTTAATACACGATTTTATTTTTTTTTTATTATTATTAATTTCTGTGTGAAGTTCAACGAAACGGAACTTAACAGTTATGAAATGGGCGCATCGTAGGGAACTTCTTGTGTGAAATTAGAATTTAGCAAACAAGTTTCGCAAAATTACACTTAAAAATAATAATAATAATAAAGATATTTTTAAGCTGTAACTATTGCAAAATTATTTAAATAATATCCTGTTTAGTAACAGTTTTAAGGGGTCGAAAATTATTTTATACTTGAGTTACGTCACAATAGAAACAACCTTATTAATGGGGCAAAAAAAAAGGTATCAAATTCATAATTAAGTTTAACGAACGGTTAATGAATAATTATAATTACGATTAATTATAATTAAGTAAAAAAAAAATTAAGTACGAGAGACTTAAATAAGGTCAACCCACGCTCTTTTTTTTTTTCTGTTAAGGTTTTTAGGGATTCGAAAACAATAAAGTGTAAAATAGAATATTGTTAAAAACTTCGTTGAATAAACTAATTTTTATATATTTTAGATATGTAAGTAGTCTTCATGTGGAGTAATGATCTTCCTTAGATTAGCCTTAGGATGTAATTTAACTTGTCATTATTACATACGTTGAAGTTTATTAAAAAAGAAAAAGAAAGAAAAAAATTACGATTATTTATGTATTTTTTTTAATTTCGAAAAATTTCTTTTTTTTTTTTTTGTTATAATGTTATCTCGAAAAATGTATATAATTATTATTATAATTTTATATCGTAATTAAAATTTATAATAATTTAATATTAAAAAATTTTTGCTTTTAATAAGGAATTGTGAAGGATTTTTTTTAATTATAATGTTATTAGGGATTTTAAGGGATTTTGTTACGAAAATATAAGGGAAATTTCGGTAGGAAAATGTAAGGGATTTAAGAACCTTATTATAAAACTATAAGGGAAATTTCAGTAGGAAAGTGTAAGGGATTTAAGGGACCTTATTATAAAACTATAAGGGAAATTTCAGTAGGAAAGTGTAAGGGATTTAAGGACCTTATTATAAAACTATGAGGGAAATTTCAGTAGGAAAATGTAAGGGATTTAAGGACTTTATTATAAAACTATAAGGGAAATTTCAGTAAAAAAAAATGTGAGAAATTTTAAGAGATTATAAGGGATTATGAAAAATTTTATTATAATAACAAATATTACGATAATAAAAGTTTATATTTTATTACAAAATTTTTCTTAAAAGAATGCGTGTTAACACATAACAAAATATATTATTTATTTTATTTTTTGACATAGGTTTAAGTATGAAAACATTTAAAAAGAAAACAATAACGTAATAAAATGTAAATCCCGTAAAAGTGCAACAACTTAAATCACCGGTCGACGAATTTTTACGCTTTCTTTTTTTTAAATTTAAAGCTCAAGTATTGTGGAAAAACACAACGAACTTTTCAAACCGTTGAAAGTTCAAAAAGTTTTACGACCTTGGAATGAAAACTCGTTATTTTTAGATACTACGAAAAATATTTACAAGAGAACGTGAAGAATCATCCATGCCGAAACATTTCCCTCTTATTAACGGTAATAATATTATTAATGAAACTAGTGTTCACGAGTGAAAAATTTCATAGACAATTTATGATGTAGGGCGAATATTTTTATGATTCATTCGCGTGCTTATTTATTATACAAATTGAAGGAAAATTTGTAAATCTCCGTATAAAACGACTGCCCTTTAAAAGAACAATAAAGGGAGAAAAAGAGAGTAAGCTTTAGAAGAATTGACATTCGGTAAATTAATACCTTAGTTGAAGGTAAAAGTATAGAACTACTAGTGACCCATACCACAAAACTAGTTCCAGTTGTCGCCATGGTTTGACATAGTTATAAATCATCAACTGTAACTTGCCTTTTACGATCGTACTGGTAAGATTTTTATGTGGAAAAATTGATTCGTTTCTGATAATTAATGTCTCTTAATAGAAGGGTAATTTCTCCCCCTTATTTTTTTAAATGAAAATTTAATTTTTCTTCCTATCGAGTTTCGGATTAAAGGGTAGGCGAGTAAATGGTAATTAAATGGGCGTCATTCGAAACAGTTAATGAACTGTTGGCTTGGTATTTATCGTGATATCAAACAGAGTCGAATTCCGCTTCTCTAAAACACCATCTTTATCTCTGTAATGTTATTTAAGACCAGGTGGAATTCTAGGAAATTTATTTTTATTTCTATTGCTGCACCTTTAACGTTCCTCGAAAGTATACCTGGAAAAGAGTGGAGGAAAAAAAAAATTGAATAAACAAAAGAAAATCATTGCCTTAATGCTTGCCGTTATGGGCGTTAGATGAGTAATTGTATTATCAGAATCGACCTAGAAAAAATTCCGACCTAGACCCAACTGAGTTATGTTTATTAATGTGTCAGTAGTTTAAAAAATTTATTTATTTAACTTATAAAATTACCATATTTTTACTGAGATGACAGGATTTATAATCCAAATATTTGATTTATCCAGGGATGTATTGATAAACCGATACTACTATTATGGAGGGAATTACATTGTTTTTAATCATAGCGATTAAAATTATTATAATTTAAATTAACTCGTACTTTAGATAACTCTACTTGGATCACAAGTGTCAAGCTAATCATTGCTAACAATTAATCAGGATTTAAAGCAAATGTCACGTCGAACCAATGACTTATACTTGGCTGGAAACTGATAGAAACTATTCCAAACAATAATTTATTATTATTATTATTATTATTATTATTGTATAAAAACGAAACTTTCTAAAGACATAAACATAAATTCCAGTCAAGCAAAATGAGTCACGGAATAAAGAAGTATTAAAACAATAGCATCCATGACACAGTAAACGGTAGCTGATCGTCCTTCGACGAAGAAAACAAGATTTTTGTGGATGAATAATAAAATTTCATTCCGAATGAATGGCAATTAACACGCTCTGTTAACTGTAAAAAAATAATAAATTAAATAAATAAATAAACGAGGAAATTCGGATTTGTCTAAACCCCGAAAGGACAATTCTTTTCGTACAATTAAACCATTCTATTCATTGTTACATCCTTTATTTCAATAGCGAAAGTGAAAGATTCGAAATACCCGAATTGTCCAAATGTTAATTTTAAATCATTCATTCATTATTAACATAATTAATAACGATGGAGAAGGTTAACATCTTGTTCTGTCGAAGGTTCAGTCTGCAGAGAGAAATAAGATATATTCTAAGAAACAGAAGGGGGAAGGAAGAATGAGTTCGTTGCCTGCCTGCTTATAATAAATGACCGTAAGAGAAAAAGGATGCTTCTAAAATATTGTGAGGTCATACATTTATTGCTAGACGTAGCTATTAAAGAGATCCCATTGAGATATGACCAGCGGTGGCGGGAGGTTTTTACATATCATTAAACTTCTTACAATTTATGAAAAATAAATAACTTCACCATTTTGCCCGGTTTTCTTATAAAGAAAAAAGTAATATGGAACGGTTTTGTAGAGATTCGAAAAACCGAAATTTCGGATAGATTTCCCGTTTACTTACAACACACAATTAAGTTGTTTAATATCGATTTACAATCGAAAGTCGTTAAGTACTTCGATCCGTTCATTGTTCTCTACTGGAAAAATCGATACTTTGATTATGGATTCCGCTATAGAGTTAGAAGTTGAATGTCCGCCTTAAATTATGCTGTGTGCGCGGTTAATCCCATCCGTCATTAGTTAAATCGGTATGATCGGCTCGGTTGTCCTTCAATTATTTCCGTAGAAATCGGCCGGAAATCGATAGTCGGGAAAGTAGGAAGTCGTAATGTTCGCACGATTTCCAGGTTCCGGATTCTTCGACGTTCGATTAAATCAGTTAAAGAAATCATTCATATAGGTGGCATCTTTACGCCGTATAAGGTCGTAGACCGATCTTTTGACACATCCACCCCCGCCTTAACGTTTTACAATCGAGACCCGCTCTACGCTTTACCTGTTTATAACGCGTGCCACTAACTTTGTAGCACTTCCTAAAACATATTTTTCATCTCTTTTAACATAAACTTTTATATATATCCTTCATTCTATTAATTATACGTATAATAAGTGAGTTTATACACCTTCCCCCTCCTCTTCTCCAATCGAATAAAATGTCTACTTGCTAGTAACTTTAATATTTTATTAAAATTAATATNGAGAGAGGATTTAATACGAGTGTGAGAATGAGGAAGCAAATTCGACCACACCTCTACTTTAGCAAAAATGACGTCAGAAATGATTTTTTTTTTCTTCTCTTTCTCTCTCAACTCTAGTTACAGTCGAGGGCGCTAACCTTTATAACAGCTCATCGTCTGTCCTTAGCAGACAGGTTTCCGACCCCCGTTCTAAATCTAGTCTTGGCACGAGAAAAAAAATTGCCCTCCTACGGAATGCCTACTGATCTACTGGCAAATGAACATCAAGGTGACTTCAATGTCTCTTTACGTGTTTCTGACCAAAGATAACATATTTTTACAAACCACAAGTTATATCATCGGATCCTGCACGTAGTCTAGCGGTCTGCCAAATATACACATAGCTACAGAACATTAAGATAATTAATTACCCTGTATAAAAATTGATTTTTATAAGTGAATTTTACAAGAAATCAATCCGTCATTTAGTAAATTTCCTGGAGAAAAATCCCGTTTTTTTTGGGGGGGATGTATCTTTAATAAGGAAACATTTAACCGGGCATACGAGTTTAGAAATTCAAGAAATGGAACAAAGGTTTTAACAGATATTTAGGAAAGGAAGCGTAGCCGACATACTTGGACAATCAGGAAAGTGTAAACATCAAGCGTTAAATAGTTAAAAGTTTAGTCCTACATAACATGCGAGTCGGAACGAATAGAATATATGATATCATCCAACCTTTCTCCTTAATAACCATCACGTTCTCGGATTGATTTAAGGTGATTAGTAAGCATACACACGTACATAAAACAAAGATAAGAAAATAAATCACGTTTAAAATTGATTGTCGCTTTGTTGATGCATCACAATTTGTTTTAATAAATCAATCTTCATCCATTTAAATCTTTTTCTCTCTCCTCCTCCTCCTTTTCTTCCTCCTCCTCCGATGCCAGTTAATTAATGTGTATCATCAATAGAGGGTTACTTAACGGTAAACTTTATTAAAACTTTGAATTTTTTTTTTCTCTCTTTTTCTCGACGAAATAAAAGAAAATTTGACGGTAGATATCTAATCAAAACATTATTGGAATGTCTTGATTAATCTATTATTATTATTATTATTATTTATAAATTTTCCTTGCATAAATTTTCATATTTTAATAAACAAATTTTAGCTTTTTGTTTATGCAAGAAGTGATTAAAAGTTTAATTATTAAAAATATGTTGCTTTTATTAAGAAGTGACTTCATTGATACGCTTGCATTTGTAAATATTTAAATTTCACGTTGGGGTTGGTTTGGTTTTTCTGCGGATGAATTTAATTATTACAAGCCCTAAAGTGTTTTATGATCAGGTGTATTTTTTTGGTCAGGGTTTATCGAGATGAATCGATCTGTCAGGCGTGGATACTCGAGAGTAAAAAAAAAAAAGGGCTGAGAAGCACTCGAAGATAAAGGAATTTCGTGTGTTAACCAGGTGTTTATTCCAGTTGTTTGGCCGTATTATTACGTACGAAAGAACCATCAGTTTACATCATCAGACGTCGTTGTTAATAGTAGCAAACTATCTGATATCGAAATGGAAAGAACTGTGTTTAGCAAACTCTAACTGCTATTTTACCAGAATAAAACAAAAGAAAAAAAAAATTACATCTCGTGATTTTTCTTGGGATTTTTTAAATAATAATATAGGCCCGTCACCTCCCACCCTATCGGCTCGTGTTGTCCTTATCTCGTCTCGGACGTGTAATCACCGAGTCCTCCTACGTGGCAATACAACAACAACGCTGGCAATGTGCGATGGTTGTATTCTTTTTGTACTCGGGCTGACACCAGAAAGAGATATATAATTATACCCGAGTCTCGCCATAGGTCAGTGACATTGACCGTAAGAAAATCCCATGAGAGGCGTGACAGAAACGTCATTGACACGTGACAACGGGAGGTGTATTACCCGCTCGCCACCAAACAATTGTATGAAACAATGAGTTCAGTGTACTGTTGGCCAGATCAAAATTCTTCTTGTAAAAGATATAAAAGGAATCCATATTTAAGAATTTTTGTTTCGAATTCTAGAACAATGAAAACAAGATTTTCTTGCCCTAATATGCAAAAACGTAATTCATTATTTACTCGTAATTACATAAACTATTATGCTTCATGAATAATAATTTTTATATTAATAAAATCTGTAAGAAAAGTACAAAAACTCACTTCTTCCACTAGGAAATTTTCGTTTGCATTCTTCAAAAATTACTTCTTTTTTTCCAAGGGTTGCATGCGTTTAAGAGCTTCATTTTGTGAAAGGAACAAACAAAAAAAAAGTGCTAAGCGTTTTGTATTCCCGGAAGTTTTCGGTCGGGGTGCGGTATACTCATCACGAAAGTAAAATGAAAGCTCGTGACAAGTGTTTACAACAACGTGAGGGACACCGTTTAACAACCCATTGTTTCTTTCCGTATGACGTAACGATGTTTATGACCCGAAGAGGAAGGAACTTTCACTACTACCTTGTAAAATATAAATTCTTTCTCGGCTCGTTTTGTTAGAAGTAAAGACAAATTTAATATAAACTTGGTAAACTGTTAACGACCTTAGAAATCCGGTAGAGAAGATTCCATAGCTCAGTAAGATGGAACCAGAATGGAAGCAGGTCGTAAAAATTTCTCTTGGCAGTTACAAGAGAATGGAACAATAGCAGCCTAGAAATTAACTTCTTGTTCGTGTAAAGTGCCCAACGGGTTATTAGCGAATTTTTGGTTAATCGTTTTCATTTTTTCACCACATCTCGTCACGTTTTTTTTTTTTAAAAAAAAGATACCATTACGCGTGCCACTCATACCGCGCCTCGTTGGTGCCCGAGCCTCACATGAGGATAAGGGTGAACGACTTCCCTTCTACTCCTCAACATCCCTCGATTCCCTGTATAATAAATTTCGAGAAAACGTTAAAAAACGGGATATAAGAACTGAGTGAGATGGCGCCGCTATCGAAGCTTTCAATTGTATGAAAGACTTAGAAAACGGGAATTGTTTAGCGGATACAAACACAATGCGAGATAATGGGAGTAATTGTTTTGGTATTAAATCAAAATTGACTCAATCGAGATATATAATTGATTGATAAAGCTTAGATTAAAACAGGAAAGATCCACGTGTTGATGAAAAAAAAAAAGCTAGCGAAGCGAGTAATTTTTAAGTGAGATGCTATCTGCCAATTAGATTGCCTATTAATAAAAGAATAGGAGGAGGGAGAAAAAAAGAAAATTCATGTTATATAACAATGAGCTTATTCCGCCCCTTTATCAATGGCAACGAACCTAAAGGTCGGTGAACACAAACAAAAAGAGGGTGAAGTATATTTTAGGTTGATTGATGAAGACTTATTCGATCAATGCAAACTGTTAACTTCGAGCTACCGTATAAAAAAAGAAATTAAATAAAATTAGAAAAAAGAAATTCAACTGATCTAGCGTGGAACTGGTACGCGATCACTTCCCAATCAAACCGTTTTTTTTTTATTTTTTGAATTTTAATTTTTTTTCCTTCATTATTTTTTAGAAGCGGAATTAATTCTTCTTAAGAAACTTTATCATTTCCTTAGTAAATTTGCGAATAAAAAGTATAATTTTGTAGTCTATTTTAAGGAAACTGAAAGTAATTAAACTGGTTTTAATGCTATAGGGTGGATAGCTACCGTAACGGATGATGGACACACGGCTGGCTACTTTTCGACTGTGGAGCAGGTGGCGAGATCTGAAATACCATACTTTCTTTTAAGAGAAAATATCGTCGCTTACAAATTAGTAGAAACGCCCTCGCATAGACATGGGAAGAAAAGCGTTTACGAAAAAACTAGTGTAAGTACGATTGTAATATGTGTATAAACACATATTTTCCGGAAAAAAAATGGATTGTTTATAATTGTATACTTTTCGTTTTAGGTGATGTCTGGTCAGGTACTTCAATTTCTAGGTGTATACGAAGATACCAGCGTCAGATCGGCCGCTTCCAGCAGGATACATACCAGATATGCCAGGTGTTTCTCTCCTCGTGAAGGCATTATTTATCTTCCGTTCCTTACCTGTGGCAAATTCTACGCCGTAGCCAAACAGGGCACTCACTCAGTGAATCATGTCTTTATGGTATCTAATCTTTTAAGGTCTAAGACACTAAAACTGCCTGCAACAGTTAGAATCGTTTCGGGTAGTAGACCCGAAGTGCCTTATCATTTTACTGGTTTTCTCAGACTCGAAGAAATAATTGAGCAACACGTTATCTTGGGATGTACCTTCAGAGGCAAGAAACCCGTACTGTTGGAGATCGACGTAGATTCGGATTTCAATTTCCGTCGATCTATCGACGACCTTCATTATAGGCAAACTAAACATTTTGGTCGAATGCTTCAGTATTGTCTTGACGAAGGTGAACGGTGGAGAAGGCAGATAAAAGTGGCTTATCACGTAGTGCCTCAAACGCCTAAAGAAAAGCGTTGGAAATCTTCCGTGGGTAGCAATTCCAGTAGAGGAGGAAAGCTACCTCCTCTTCCAATTCCCAAGACTTGTATCACTACCAATTTTGATGATAGCGATTCGGCTATGAGATCGAATACTATCAATTCCGTTTCTTCTAAGGGTTCTTCTTTCACTTCAAAATCTAGTAATTTCTTTAGTCGCTTTTGGAATTTGCATAGACCAAAGTTTACCGTTTCCAGTAGAAAAAAATGTGATTTTTCGGCCACGGAAAGTGTCAGCGAATTCTCTTATTGTGGTCATTTGTACGAAAGTGTTCCCAACCAGAGTGACAACAGAATGCAACAAGATGTTTGCTTCCATCTTACTCGTGATGGCGGAGATGACGGTTACGGAACTGGTCAGCTGGATGGTGACGATTCGACTTATGATTCAGTTAATTAAACAAGAAATTTAGCTTTGTGTCGTGGAAAATTATGTGTTTTTCTAAATACATTTGTGTGTTTTTTTTTTTATATTTAAAAGTATTAAAAAAGTTATTAAAATATCGTGGCATAATCTTCAATTTATCTATATTAAAAACGGAAAATAATAACCTGAAACATTATAAAGTATATAAAAATAATCAAAAGTCACTTGTTAGATGGCAAATGATTTTAATGATTTCCTTCAAGGAATTTTAGTACACCTGCCAAAGTTTTAGATACCCCTTATGCATCTTAATAATGATTTTATCATAAATTTACATGCACGTATTGTCAGTAGTTTTAGTTTTATTTGTCTTCAAGTCTATAAAAGTCTACACTATAGTTCACTCCAGGGTAATTTCAAGTTGTTTAATTCATTTAAAGAAGTACTATACATTTTAAAACCTTGACAGGGCAAGGTAAGTCTGTCGGACTCCCACTGACCTTGTGAGGTAAATACACAAAAAAGGTGACATTAAAATTATAATTAAGATTTTTTACTTCTTTTCAGTTACATTTATACAAAAAATTAACAATAATTTCTTTTAAATCGAAGAAAAATTGTTTCATGGTAACATCAGTTTGAAGAATAAAAAAGAAATATCAAAGCATTCTTCAACAGGATTTTCTTTTACTTTTAAGGCCTTGAAATGCTTTCAAGAAATTTTTAATTATTGCATTAATAATTACAATTCTATTCGAAAATTAAATCATTATTTTGTAATTTCGTATTGTTTAAATTTAATATTTACAACTTGAAATTCAAACTTGTTTTTATTTAATTTATTATTAAATTAAATACATTGCCGAAATTATAATAGGTAAATTATTAAGCATTTATCGATGTATTTGAATCCTAAAGGTAATTTTCTCTTTACAAATTGATCGACATTGCTCTTATTATTCTAATTGTTTTCTTTATAATAGAGATACTTTCAAGAATTTCAAGGCTTTAATCGTCAATCCTTGAAGAATAATCAATATTTTAAAATTTAAATTAATAATTTTAAAAGAATTATTTCATTTATATTTCGAGAAAAAAAAATTAAAAAAAAAAAAAAAAAATAAAATCCAACAAGAAAATTTTATATGTTTTACATATGTTTTGTCTTCTTTAAATTCAAAAGATAAAAACTTTCTTGCAGCTTTTAGAAGTTTTTGGAACTTCTTTAAACAGATTAATTAAATAAAGTTGATTAAGTGAAAATTTTGATAACNAATTTGCTTTCTTTTTTTAAAAAAAAAATCATAAAATAAAATAATTATTTTGTATTTTTATTTTTATACAAACTGCATATAGAATATTAGTTTTATTTTATTTTATTGTCGCGTCATTCATGTGTTATCTTCCAGAGGGCACTGCTCTCTCGAGTGCAACATTCTTTAGTGGACGTCTCTTCCATGAAACGTTCAATTCATAAAAATGATATTAAAATCTAGCGATTCATATCACACATCATATAATAAATAACAATTACGTACGATATGTAATAATAGGGTATTCGTTTCACTCTTCTATGTTTTGTCACAGTAGTGAATTATATTTTTGATGTTGAAATAATGTATATGACAAAAAAATAATAATAATAATTAAATTTTAAAACGTTATTTTAAATATTAGAATTAAATTTTGGCATGAAAAAACAATGTCAAAATTTCTTTCTTCCATACGACAGAAAAATTAAAAATAATTTGCGACCGGATGACCAGGCGGTTACGACTCTGGTGAGTCCGGGTTCGAATCCGGCAGGCAAAAACCCAAAACGAGCAGTCTGTTCCGGATATGTTGGTCTATGTCCGTCACCACCCGATTACTCCAAGGCTGTAGGAAGGGGTAAATGTCCGGCAATAAGGAAAGAGCGGCTGTCGTATTAAGTGGGTTATAAGGATTAATCCGTAAACTATTGCTTTCCTCTTTCTCCTTCCCTTCCCGCTATGGAAAAGTCTATTGGTTGGTCTGATAATATTAACGCTAGCTGGACGATTTGAAATTGCAATTGTATCCGTAACGTTGGCAAAAAGTTCGGGCATGGCCAAATCTTTGATGGATTGGGGAAATCCCTCCAGTGCCCAGTTACTAATAATAAAATTTCTTCCGTAACTTTAATTAATGAAAATTTAAAAGTGTATACGAAAAGTTTACCATTTCCTAAACTTAAATAAATTTACTAGAAAATTTCTGTTTGAGTTAAAAAGTAAACTAATCTAAACAATTTCTACATTTACTAGTTGGTTGATTTTATATGTGGAAGCAGCGTGTAAAAACCAGTTTTCATTTTATCATTACGGGCCTGATTTACCAAAGAATCGAATAACATGAATGTGAATGGAAAACGACATTCCGACTAGAGTTACTCGTGTGGATCCAAATCCATTTCGAACCCGTTTCGTTTACGATTGTAATGCGACATTTTATCACTCGATCATCTCGTGCATTAATTAACCAATACAATACAATCTTTTCTTATTATGGGACTATTAATCTCTTATAATAGTCTAAGATTTTCAAGCTCCAATAAACACTGTTTTACTTTCCCGCTTATTGTAATTTTTGATCTTCCGGGAGTTTGAAAATCTCGATGTTTTGAGACACCCTGAATCCAAAAAAGTGAAAAAAGAAAAAAAATTCCATGTATATGTTTGTTAGTGTCTATTTCGTTTCTTAATTACANTATGATACGTGACCCCCTCGACCTTTAACCACCAAAATTTAATAGCATCAATGCATTACAGTAGACCCCCTATAACACTGTAGATAATTCCGTGTTATATGAATTCCATGTTGTACGAATCACTTAGATTTTACAAATACGTGAGCCGTTCACAGCCCGGCACACGTATTTGTAAAATCTAAGTGATTCGTACAACATGGAATTCATATAACACGGAATTATCTACAGTGTTATAGGGGGTCTACTGTAATGCATTGATGCTATTAAATTTTGGTGGTTAAAGGTCGAGGGGGTCACGTATCATATCTCGGGTGGGGTCGAACTTAATGAAAATTTTACGTTATTAGCATTTACAATATTTTTAAAAACTTATCTCTACCCTCAAAAATTACGCGTTTTTTTTGTATTTTTATAATAATTAATAATATAAAAGTTATTTTTTAATATCCCATAACAGATGGCGCCACACAAAATTTTAACTATGAGCTATTGTCAGTGTTTTTAAAACTTAAAAAATGGCGTCACTTTTGCCATTTTGAAAGCGGAATGATAAAAATTAGACCAATAGGAAGGCCGTTTGGCAATGTCGTCATAAAGATCACGTGGGATGATGGCATTCGAAATATAAAAAACTTTATTTATATACTAATACGCTAATATATTTCATTTATACGCTATATTACTATCGGATTTAAATATTAATGTCAAATAGACTTACTTACCGCGTAAACTATTCTGAATGGCGTAATGGTAATTCAGTTACGAAAGTATTCGATATTCCCCACTTTCAACGATTTAGAATATTTTTCCTATCCAAATTCTTCGTTTCTGAGCTTTTTCATTTGCGATATGATGATAAGCAAACTTAGAAAGTTTGATATTACAAACCTATCCCGGCAGACGCCATTTTCGACTACTGGCACGTGGCCTACCTACTGTAGTAGCTGTTTATATTTACGGCTGGCAGATGGCGCGCGTTTCAATTTGCCCACATTCAATTCCGAGTCCCCGAGCAAGGGTCTGACGTCACGGCGTGTTTCAAAGTTGCCGATTTTCGGCAACTCTGATTCGTGTATATATTAAAATATTAATGAGTTTATGACGTTAATTAATGGTGCACGAGAATAATTCGTCACTGAGTTGAACGCTGATTTTATATTAGTAATTACGTAATGTTACACGAAATACTAGAGTAAGGATTAAGCATTATGTAATAAAAATAGTATGTGTTTCTTCAACGGGGGCGATATCGCCCCCATGTGGGCGTTTTTCCATGTTGAGGGGGGCGATTAGTAACAATTTATATTTTGGGGGGCAAAAACAATTTTCTGGGCGATATAGTAAAACATTATATTAAGAATAATTAGATATTTTATTCGTTATATCGTACAACTAGCAGACCCCGCCACGCCTTGTTGTGGCTCAAAATGTATCTATTATAAATGTATAACACTTCCCCCGTGGGTGGCTACCGTTC
>NW_019384305.1:253102-285403 GCF_000671375.1 Centruroides sculpturatus
GGGGGAATATCGAAAAATCCCTTCTTAGTGTACATTCTGTTGACGTACTCTATTAAAATGCAATCAAAAATGCAAAAAACCGCATTTAAAATAGTATAAATAGAAGCAGAGTTCTTTACGGTAAGCCTTCTCCGTAAAGCTTACCGTAAAGAACTGTCCATCCCCCATGTTTAACGGAATAATATACAGCCTATGTCCATCCTGAAGTTCCATTCTAAATATTGGTGAAAAAATTTTTGAAATCGGATGAGTAGTTTTGGAGATTACCTGCTGCATCCAAACTTACATACATACAAACATTACCTCTTTATTATATTAGTATAGATAATTAAACAAATAACATTATACTAGTCACTAGTCTATTCAATGCAGTACGAATTTGGCGTTAGCCTTGGCCCTCGGCATCGGAATTTTGAAGTGAAGGGGACGATACTACGTTGAAGAGGGCGACGATTCGTTAGAGGTTGAGAAACACTGATATAGTACATCAAAAACGAAATACAATACGAATTATTGATGTCGTCACCATGCCGAGCTGCGATTTTTATTTAAAATATACGCTCTCCACCTCAATTAGTACTGTATTGTCTTCGCTGTACAATACACTACATCATACTTTTCCTTTAACAATAGAATCGTGTCAGTCATCGGGGAAAAGTTTTGAATCGAAATAACATGACTCGATTTACGTCGGAAGTTCTTTTATGGTTAAATAATATAGGATAGCAAATATTAATAATAGAATATTGCTTGTTATATTATTTTTCTTTAATTAAAAGCATTAATTTTCGTTTTATTGTATTTTTTAAACATTTAAATGTTTTGCAGCCTCCTCCCTAGCTTGAGATTAGTCAGTTATTTCAATTAAAATGAGTAACGTTTTAAAACAATAAAAATATTTCACTTATTATAAATACAGAAACGTTGAATAACGTCAACAAAGCTTACCTATTCAATAAACACAAACACTAACTGCATGTATGTATGTATGTAAGGTAATAAGAAATAAAATATGTTGTTCCTTACATTTTTATAACAGGTTAATTAATTTGAAAACAATGTTCACTGGAATTGTAATCCAACTGAATATTTTCAAGCCAACCTATTAAATTGAATTTCATCTCAATTCATTATACAGTATTTGTAAAATGTATTTTTTGAAAATCTGTTTATAGAAATTTACACACAAACACACAAAAAACTCAGTGATAACTTTTACTTTTATTAGCAAAAATTACTTAAGCATCTGCAATAGTTACTTCAACCTCTACACCTGGTTCAATACTAATTGAAGTCTGGAATGATGTCAAAGAAATTACATACACAAAATATTCACGCATTAATGGTTAGCAAACTTTAAAAAACTTTTCATTTAAAAGATTATATATTTTCAAATAATACAGCATGTTCCCCTCACACCTAATTTTAAATTGTACTGTTTGTGATTTGTACAGGTATATGAATCCCAGTGCCAGACATGAGATCCTTGCATACAAGAAATGTGGATGCAATTAACAGCGTGACTCCTAACATGCTGGTTTGGACATGGGCCAAAATCAAGCACAGAATGAATATCATAAGTGCCTTGTCACGAGCACATGGAAATGTGTTGATTTAATGTAGTAACTTTTTCAGATACACTTTCTAGTACCACTGTCTATAGTACTTGTACTCACATTTCTTTATCCAAAATTAATCCATAAAACTAGGGAGGCTTGAGAAGAACACCCTGTATATACAGCATAAGTTATATTGCTATATTTATTTTCTTGAGTAACAAATAAACTTGCTTATAAGTACTAATTTTACTTTTAACCTCAATTATTATTATGAACTATTTGTTTTATTAAAGCAAAAACCCTTTTGAAATGAATTGTACACACTACTGATACTTGATATAAAAAGGCAAAGGTGGCAATGGCCTCAATAATGAACACATCCAAAGATGTTACAAATACAGAGAACTACAAATTATACAGATAGCCTATATTACAATAAATATGAAGGAAACAAACACTACACTTTCAAAGCACTAACATAATTACAGGATGGACTGTTAGCAAACATTTCACATAGTAAGTCACAATCTGCAGTTCTCAAATAATTTATTTGAACTCCAACATATGCATTAGAACACAGATTTGGTCTACAGTTTCCATAAAGCAAGTATGAAGAGTACTGATAGTATCATATAAAATTAGGAAAAATTTAAAGAAATTCATTTTCCATACTTCAAATACAGAACAAAAACTATAATGGAAAAAATCTAACCTTTAGATAAGTATCTTTGTCATATATACATACAGTTTTTACTGTTTCTCATACCAAAACATAATACAAAATGAAACCACATATACATATACTTTTTTATTTTTGAGCAATAAGATCCCTTTTTTCAATACCCATTTGGATCTGGTCCACAATAAGTCTATCTAAGTGGTGAGGAATGAGGTCTCACATATCTCAGTCAGACCATCCACAGAAAATTCTTGGGAGTTTTTTGCCAGCCCACATTTGAACCCAGATCCTTAGAGCAAGATTGATAATTTAGCTGCCTCATAATGATGTAATCTCTATGAATATATATATCAATTCCAGCTGCCAGAACAATTTTAAGAAACATTTTTGATCATAATCTAAACTTAATTAAAGCTTATTTTTGGTTGAATTGTCATTGTATGTGCTATGTTTTTTTTTTCTTAAATACAATAAATAGACTAAAACACTATGAAATTTCTGTATTTGTTAAAATTGTATTGATAAATATAAATTTTTTGACATTTCTTTTAATCCTATTTTAAATTAAAAATTCTTACTAAAGCTTATGTATATACTATATAAACTCTTATGATATTTAATAAATAAGTACAGTAGAGCGTCGGTTATCCGAAAGCATTCCAGTCAGCAAATTTAAATATTCATTAGTGCTGTGGTGCTGCAATCTTTGGCTATATCTTGGGCTACTCCAATATTTTTTTTGTTGGTGTATGTGTTTTAGCTGGCAGCACTGGCACTTTTGGGTGGTGTTTTTCTGAGAACTGTGTGTCGTGCTGAATCAAACATTTTTGATACTAGATCAACTTCTAAAGTATATATTTTTTGGTTTTTATATTTTTCAATATATTTATTTTGTTTGTACAAAATAAAAAAATAATTTTTAACGATACAATAGCCACAATTATTATTTTAAAAAGTTTTCGTTAGGCTTAACATCGACAAAAATTCAACGCAAAGCGACACGCAACAGAGAAAAATTTCAACATAGGATAGGTTAATATATTTTTTCGTACATAATTGGTTATCTGAACAAACCCAGTCCCCAATTGATTCAGATAAACGATGGCTCTACTGTATTATTGAATTAAGATTTTATAAATTGACACTGTAAAGGATACAATCTGTTTAACAATCTCAGATGGACTGTGTAAATCAATTACACGTTTGTGGATTCTCATCTGATAACGATCCCATGTCTTGGAACCTTCACCGCAAGGTGTTTTACGTGTAGTAATTCTCAAGACTTTTGTTGGCATACGAACTGGTCCCTTTACTTTTAACTCTTTGTCTTTAGCTCCTTTTATCAGGTCAGAACAAACTAAAAAAAAAAAAAAAAAATATTCCAATCAATTAATAATATGTAAAAACAGGTTAGTAAACAATAGATTAGACATTAGTACACGCATATAAATAAAATTCATCTTTCTAATATTTATTTACAATTCTCTTTGTATAAATCTATACAAAACTATAAAGTAACAATAACTTTTAATATCCAATAATAAATTAAAAATAAAAACGTTTTCAACTACTTTCAGTGGCCATATTCAGTTTTAAACAAAATTATTATACAAAATCATTACAACTTTATGTTTAAACCTGAAAATAACTACAACATAATTGGCAATGTTAATTTATTGCTGAATATTAAAGGTTGTTGCTTGAACTATTCAGTTTATGCTTGTCAATCTATAATACAGATTATTACAACAGTTTTAGTTTAAAAATTATGTAAATTATAGACATCTTTGATAGACGGCAGCATATTAATTATGGATAGCATCTCCCATGTTATGTCCACCAGCAGAAAATTTTAAATGAGTAATTTTTGGTTGTTTCAGAAAACTTGCTTAAAACTGCATGTTACCTATAAAGAGCTCTTAATGCTAATTTAAATACTAAGACCAGCCAAAATTGCCTTAACTCATTCAAAACAAAATGGGCTGAAGGGAAATTTGTGTGACTAGTTCTACTATACAAATTTCCCTAGCAATCTGAGTGGTGAAATCAATTTCATCTGCAGATATATTGAAAGAAGAGATTTTTCAGAGCGTAGAGAGTTAAAGTACTTACTGCATATGATAGCAACTAGAGATGTGCTTCAGAACCTGTAAAATTCCTATAACTTTCATCTTTGCTGGTAGCAAGGATGTGTGCATCATATGAGCCCTGCTAAGATTCATAAAATATAGTATGAAGTAATCAATAAAATTGTTTTCATACAATGATGATAATTTTGACTCTTGCCACTTATGTCTGAATGAATATTGGTTACATCATATTCCAAAGTCTGTTGAATAATGATATCTCTTTTGCTAGAACATAATATAAGCATAACAGGATGCAAATATTATGCATTTTTATTAATATCAATATGTACTGACAAGAAATTTACATCCAATCTAGTTTTGCTTGTTTTCTGCAAAATATTCCAGCCAAAAAATTAACAAAAAAGATTTTAAAAAATATAGTAAATAAAAAATAAGTTTTAGACTTAGAGACGTTGATAGTCTAAACAGCAGAACTTTTGTAAGGTATTATGTGCACATGTTAACTAGCCTCAATAGTGACTATTTCTAAGAAGTGTTTAAAATTTTAATTTAAAAAAACATTGGCTACTTTCAAATTAGCGACATTTTGCAGTGGCAACTTGGAAAAAGGGTTGTATTCTTTGTTAACACTTAGAATTAATGCTATTATCAAGCATTTCTAGTGAATAACCATAGCTTTCACACTTCATGTATAACATGACAGAATATTTTACCTAATTAATGGAACACTTCACATACTAGTTAAAAATTTCCCATTAGTACCATGCATATTTTGCTTCTAGAAGAGATAAAGATATTAATTCTTGTAAAAAAGAATGCATTTACATACTTCAATAATAAAATTATGAAACAAAAAGGAAAATGTGTCAATTAATTCAATTAAGATTTAAAAAAAAATATCAAATCAATGTAATAATAGATGTTACTAATTATCATTTGAAATAGCAGCAAAAACAGATCAGTGTTCTTCTGAGTAAAAAATCTTCATGCAACAAGATATGAAACATAACCATTAAAAAAAAAAATATCAAATATAAAACAATGTGCCAAATTTTAAATCCAAAAACGACTTTTTGGGATGAAAATATTGTTTTCAATAAATTTTACCACTTCAGCATTTATTAAGAAATTAAATTTGTAGATGATTTCAATTGTTTATATGGTAGCACATAAGTTGACCTTAAAAAATATTTGTCCAAAATTTAGATTGACCTGTGAAGTGGGTATAAAATACAAACCTTTAATACCAAATGGTAAAAGAAGTGAAATAGTTTTTCCAAAAATTGCCAGGTATCACTTGAAGTAACATAATTGTTCTAAATCAATAACACTGGGTACATCCGTAAAGTCAAACAAGTTAGTAACGAATTGTTCGAAAAGTAGTCTCGCTCAGTGCGCATGCTATGCGGTGATGACATTTCGAACGAAACTCTAACGAAGCTCATGAAGGAAATAGTTAGTTTACTTCATTAAAAAAAATGGCACCCGACGATATTGACATTTCTAAATCTATTCATGTTTAAATTGTGAATTAAAAGGTGAAATGATTGAAATAACTGTCCATCTGAAGCAATCTAAGAAAAATATTTCGGATAAGACTGCACTAGTAATATCTTTGATTTTAGAAACAGCCATTTAGTTTGAAAAGTCTAACAAAATAAGAATAACGTCATTCTCGCTTAACTTGTTTGACTTTGCAAACGTACCCACTATATACATATCTGAAAACACTGCTTGATAAACATCAGTGGTTCCACATATCTTTTCCTCTAACCATCTACTGATCAATTTTTTATCCAACTATATAGGGAAAATTTAAATTTATCAAAAAACATTTTTTATTTATGTAAATCAGTTGCAAATGTCTGTAAGTTTTAATAACTATCATAAAAAATCATGGCTACTTAAAATATGAATATAATATTACCATAATTGAAAGTAATATCTGAAATTTTTTTTATTGTAATGCAATCACCTGTATCTTGATGTCTAAATAATATTTTACACTGTTCAAATACTATATGCATAAAAACTTTAATTGCAGATTTACCTTTTTCTAAACTTCGTACATTACGGCTGGTTAACGTAATTCTAATACGATGAATGGGCCAGTTTTGAGCATCATCCACATGATCACCAGACTCTTTATAAGCAGACTGAAATAAAACAAAATATGCTGATTATTTAATAAATTCTTTTGTTTACACTTTTTAAATATCTTTAACAAACTACTTTTCAATGTAGAAGAGTAAAATGGTACTTTTGTCTTCACCTTCCATCAATTTATAATCACAAGTGACAACCTGAAAACAATTTTTACTTATGAAGACCTTATTTTTGAGGTTGCACTTCTGCAAAAAACAGAAAATGTAAAACAGATAAAAACGTCCTCTAGTGATGATGCTAATACCATTTTTTGTGGAGAATAAATAAAAGCATGTTTTTGTACGTGAAAACTGTTTTTGGATTGTTGCTGAAGAATGTAAATGACAGAAGATGATGACAGTTTTATATCTTCAATATATATATTTTTTATATTTTAATGTAAATACCATAAACCAATTTTTAATTGTAATCAACTGTTACGTTATTCCATTTATACAAAATTTTTTATAATTGTTTAAAATTAGATCAAGTATTTAGTACATACAATATTAGAAAATTCAATCATCTCCATCCAAACAAATAATTCATCAATAATTTATAACTTGAAGCCTGTAATCCTATTCTTCTAGTGATATTTTTGTCTTAGTCAATCAATAATCATCTTTGATCTTAGATCATAATCAATCCAAACACAATTTTTTTACAGAGCATGATAGGTCAAGGGGTCAGAACGAAAATAATAGTTACATCCTTTAATAGGTTTGCTCGAAATAAAATTGAATATGGCATTTAAGCTCTTGCATATTTAATGTTATTTCTTTATTAACAACATGACTTCTGGTTTGCGTATATAGTTAATTGGGGGCCTCCTGTAAATACCCCTTCACTATATATGTATGTAAATAGGGTTGAGTGGGTGTAGCAATGTAATGTCACCAATTCAATAAGGAGAGAGATAAACTGTGAATTGACAAGATGAGGCAAGGATCGAGCAAGGTTAAAAAAAGGAAAAAGGCTTTTGAATTAGATGGCAGATTAAAGTTTCTTGGTGATGGTTAGGCAAGTTAATTGTAAGATTTTGTGAATTTCCTGTATATAGTCCAGTTTCACATTTCTTGATGTTTTGTGGAGATAGTTTTAAGATAATTCTACATTAATTTAAGTTCCCAAGTGTCAGGAAAGATTTTTGTATACTTGTTTTTTGTTTTGATTAGATAATATATCTTTTTTGAATTTTCTAACTTATTTCGTGTTGTACATAGTCATAGAATAATAAATAGAAATTCTTTTATGTATAGTCAAGTAATTATTTTAGGCTTTTCGTATCTTTTATGTATAGTCAAGTAATTATTTTAGGCTTTTCGTACATTAACAGTTTTTTTCTTTTTTGAACAAGTTTGTTCATTTTTGTTTTGTCTGTTTAAAAATCCAAGCCTGGCACAGACTGACCCTTGTTTTCATGTAATACTTCTGATAATTTCTGAGATTTGAATAAAATAGATGTCACAACTGTAGTGGCAACATGACAATCCATGTGGTTTATTGCTTTTTATTTATTTAAAATTTTTAAGAATCTGTTTAAAATTTAAAATTAGTAAATTACTTTCTTTGCTTTTAACAAAATTATCATGTCCAATAAACATCCAAAAAAGTGTCATTGACATCTTTCTTCTATATTTAAATTGCCATACTTTAGACAAGCCATTAACAAAACTAATCAAGATAATTTCTTTAAAAGTTTGTTGAGTTCATCCAATAGTAATTTTCGTAAAAATAAAAGTTAATTATAATAATGATAAAAAAATGATATCTCTACCAGAAATATTGTTTTTAAAGTTTTGTGATGTATATTAAATTTTTCTTCAACAAAATATTTACTTAGTTATTTTACTCCACTTTATATAATCTCATTCTTGACAGGTAAATTTACTACTCATTTAGTAAAGCTATCTATCCATAGAAACTGTTTGATATGTTAACTTATGCAATTAAAGATATCATTTGATTTGCTTTAACTTTGTCATCAATTTCAGGTCTAAAGTTATGAGACTTGTAGCCTTACCATATTTGTGAACAACAATATAAGACTGTTAAATCATCATTTTCATTGAAAACCCAAAGACCAAACAGTATCAGGTAATAGTAAATGTGCAGAGGAGAAGAAATTGTTTACCTATTTTAATCATTAGAGGCAGTGCTGTAGAAATCTGATGCAAAAACAAAATAATCACAATATAAAGAGACGGATAAACCTTATTGTGGATAAAAGATGGAAATGTATGTGCTGTGTAGGATTGACTTATGTTTTTAATTGTAAATAGAAATAAAAATTTCAACTTTAACAAAGAAAATGTTAAAAAGTGATCTACAATGATACTACATCCACAAAATTATTCACTTCATACAATATAGTAATAAAGCAATTATTTCTCATAAAGCCAAAGAAAATTTCCTGAATTCAGAAATTTCTATTACAGAATTAATGGATGAGACTAAATACTAGAATAATCTAAGAATAAAATGAGCATAACTAAAGCAAACATTCTCAAAATGATTCCATACATTTTATAACTATAGTTGGAATCATATTTTGTACAGCCGTCTTAACAGTTCTAACACATCTAAACATGCGCTCCTTACGTTGTAGTTTCAACTTCATTGCAAACGCACAAATAGACAATCATCAAACATGGTATAAACAAACTTCAGAGAAACTTTGGTTAACATTTACTGCCACGGCTCCCACCTAGACATCGGCGAACCGACTGAGTGAATTGTTTCAATGTGTCCCAAAACCACAGCTGCAATCTAGAACAAGTCTGCATAAACATTCAAAATAGTAAATTAAATTCATCTTTATTTCAACATCTTCATTTAATACTGATATTACATTAAAGTAGTGTCAATTCAACAACTGAAATAAGATGGCGATTTAAGGATGGATTCATTTTATTTTCATTTAGATTGATTTACGAATTTGATGAAATCATAAACGAAGAAGTTTAATTAAAAAAATACAATTTCCTTTTATGCTTAATGCTTTTATGCTAATAAACTCACGCCTATGTCCCAATTAGAAACAAAGGATTAACTAGAGCCATTTTGATTTATTTCAACAGGAATTTAAAAATTAATACATCTTTTGTTTTCAAATTGGAGTTTATATCTTATTTATTTATACAATTTTCTCCTTTAATACAGTCAATTCAATAAATTTTCAATGGAATCATTAAGCCTAAAATTAAGACCACGTGTCCACTTCAATCGGACAACAATCGATATTTTTAACTTTATTAGTTTATATTAGAAAAGCGAAGTTATAATACAAATCTATTAATTCATTCGATTGAAAAATATTACTCTCAAAGTATGGCAGATTATTATTTGCAAAAACGGAACGGCCACGTGGTCGGTATTTTAGGCTTAGCTAACATTTTACAGTCTTAAAGTAACGACGAGAAACTTTTAATACGTTTAATTAAAAATCATTTTTTTGTACTCACCATAATTATTTCTCGAAAGATTGGCCGACTTAATCAATTTTCTCAAGAAAATCGAACAGCGGTGAGCCTAACACCTTTCGACCGAGACGAAAAACGTTAGAATGAGACCTTTAGCATTGCCGACTGCCGCAATACGAAAGTTCGCCAAAATCTAGCCAAAATTTTAACCAATTGAATATAAATAATTATATAAAAATTTAATTGTACGTGCTTAATTTCTTTTAAAACAATTATAGACAATATAAATATAAATATTCTAGTGTACTGAGAAACTATAATAATGCGGCCGTGTCTTGATTTGGAAAACACGGGATAATTCAAAATATTGATAATGGTCGCTTATACTTTTGCATTAATTGCGCTTTTCGGTTGAATTTAATAACATCAATACGTTAAAACTGTAGAACAATTTCATTCATTACCAGCCAGCTTTTTTTTTCTTTCCGTATCAAGTAGACTTTTCTCTCCATTTCAATCGTGGATTCGGCCGGGCCTACAATGGGGATAGCCGTGGATATATCCATGGCTCCAATATTTCGTAGTAAATTATCTTAAGGCAGCTATTTACTAATTTACTACGAAATATTGGAGGCATCGTCTGATTATAATAAATTCTTAGCTGATGTGCATTGCCCTTTAGTGTAATCTATAACTATTCATGTATGGCTGATAAGGATCTTTTCGATCGATGTGCATACCAGTAACGAGCAATTGTTTATTGTGACATCGTCGCAATGCCGGGCTGCAGTTTTTAATCATATCTTAAATTTATTTAATTTAAAATATATGCTCTCCACCTCAAATTTGTAGTGTCTTGCCTCTGTTAATAATAGAGTCGTGCCAGTCATCATCTAGCACCTTTCGAAGGAAAATTTTTGAATTTAAATAATGTAACTTCCGGTTTGCATCACAAGTTCTTATGTAGTTAACAACATTCCTCTCAAGTACATCTGTGGTTTTGTCAATGGAAACACAAACTTTTTCTTTTAGTGTTTGTTCTGATCATATTGATGGTTTCATCATACAATTCACCAACATACTTCTTTTGAGGAGTCAATTCATCTGGTACTTTTTCATTTGTATATTTCTCAAGGAAACTTTTAAACACATCCTTGAGTATATGAAATGGAATATCAATGTTAATCAATGCTTTGCATAAGTCATAACAAACCTGCAATTTACTCTAATGATCTGATTTAAATGTACAGACAGACACTATTTTGTCTTCCACCGGGCCATACAATAGAAACTTTATACAATCTTATGTTTATATATTGAAGCACTTGTGTCCTCTCATCACATGCAACATCTGTGATAACTGATGGTAGTGCTGTAAGAGAACAGCAGTACCATCAGTTGAAAAAATATCTTCCGAACTCTTCAACATACGTGCTGCTATAAGACAATTTTCCACTAGGCAACTTTACAAAATCAATTGGACAAGAAAGTTTGAAAGCTTCTAAAAAATTCATGAAAGATAAAGAGCAATGCAGTGTCGGTCTAGTAATAGTCTAAAAAAGTCTTGAAAGCAAGAAAATATGCTTTAATAAACAGAATATTGAAAATATGCATTTATAACTCTTAAATTTTGGTCACATAACCTCTGTATTTCCATTTTACTACTAATTTTAAAGAATGACAACCAAAACTCAAATTTATATTTGCATAAAGTTGTGTTACCAGTCC
The DNA here is from genome assembly GCF_000671375.1 of Centruroides sculpturatus. Classification (NCBI taxonomy): domain Eukaryota; kingdom Metazoa; phylum Arthropoda; class Arachnida; order Scorpiones; family Buthidae; genus Centruroides; species Centruroides sculpturatus. Next base: position 264,726 of record NW_019384305.1, read on the forward strand.
TCTTTTTTCTTCAGATAGCTTATTTTTGAATATGAAATTATCATTCTGGTGGATATATATAGATACACAAATACAGATAACAACAAACAAATAAGATAAAAATACAAAAATATATAATTTCCTTTATTTCTTAAAAAATAAAACTTATATTAAAATAAATATTCAATATTTACAGCTTTTTTATCAATATTTTTAATGTCCTCTATGATTTGGTTATGGCAACCCTACATAAAAATGTACAATCAACACTTTATTTTGTTATTAATGCAATTACAGTTATTTTCAGGAAGAATAAAACATTACAATATACTGTTTTCTTTTCACCTCTAGTACATTTTTCATTTTAACAAATTTTCTATATAATAAATTCTGTTTCTCATTATACAAAAAGTTTAACTGAATTTAAATAATTACAATTTAATCATATAAATATATTCAGTTTTATTTTGAATTTCTATGTAATGATCAAATTCATTTCTACTAAAACTTCTCTGATCAGTAAATTAATTTTACTAATTGTTAATAATTTAATAATAAAAGTAATAAAATACCAATTCATATAATACAGTATATTCTGATGTAAAAATTATATTTTTTAATTCATGTTCATACAAATAACTTCTATTTGCTGTAAGAAGTACGTTATGAAAACATGTCTTCCTATTTTATGCTCTTTATGTTAACTGAAGACCTCCATCAACTACTAAAGTCTGCAAATAATAATAATAACAAATTAATTAACTCATTAAACTCTTAATAAATTTAACAATAAAATTATAATATGACAAAATCATTTCGCACCAAGTTAAACTGGTAATAAGTAACAGTAATATCACACAAACACCCAAAAACCCAGTTAAAAGCAGTTTACTATTATCACATTTCCGTTAGTCCAGAACGACCATCAGGAAACGGAACATAATTGAACACTTAAAAATCAAATTTTAAACCAAGCGGAGCATTTCCACAAAAGAATGGAATACAAATTTTAAAACAAATATGTAAATTAAAATAAATAGTCTAACTGACATGTACAAAATTATCATAAGTCCTGGGAAAGATGAATATATACTTTACAAGCAGGCAGTAACATTGATTACCATGTCTTCCATAATTGCCTTATGTCAGCCTTCAAAACATGTAGCCTGCCAAATGATTTTGGATGGTCTGCGAAAAATGCAGATGATGTAAAATAAAGTAAGAATGTAATGATAAATGTATAATTAATTGATATCAATTGAAATTTCCCTTTTTTATATGTTTATTTGCAAAATAGTTTAATCTTTAATTATATCTCTGCTTGGAAAGTGAGTCATTAAAAACTTAGAATAAACTTTTTGGGCCACAGATATTTTAATTTTGGTCCTCTATTATCAAGTTGTGCAGGTCTGTTTTATACATTTCTACTATGTTTGATGATGATAACAAGAAAAGGAATGACCAACATCACACTGGCTGCATACATAAGAGAGGAGGACATACGAGTCGACTTTGACCAAGCCAAACTGTTACATCAAACTATAGAACCCACAGGGTTGAGACATTTGAAAGCATTATAAATATGAAAACCAAGGCAATGAACTTTAAAGAAAGACAGGCACTTTCTATGGCTTGATCATCTGGTACATACTGTATTCATCTTCATCAGGACTTACTCTAACTGACATGCACAAAGTTATCATATTTATTTTAATTTGTATATTCGTTTTAAAGTTTGTGTTTGTTCATTTATGGAAATGTTCTGCTTGCTTTAAAATTTAATGTTTAAAAGTCTACCCAATGATACTCATTCTGGATAAATGAAAATGCTCGTGATACTAAAAAACAGTTGTTTTTAACTGGTTTTTGTATGTTCGTGTGATATGATTTGCTAACAATCATTTCAATTAAATAAAGAAAAATATTATGAGTGTTTAAACGAAAATTATTAATCAATAAGCAAAGATCACAAAATGTCTTTAAAATGTAACACTGGACTAAAATAGTGCAGCAACATTTCTAAACAAATATTTTGGCTTCCTCAACAATTTGTCATGAAAATCTTTAAAACTCTGCAACATATTTTACAGTTGTATTTATCAGCACTCTGATATTCAATTCTAAAACATCTATGACCTGAAACTAGACTGTAAAATAATCCAAAAACATTTCTTGCCTATCAAAAAGTTTTTGATTGCCATAATTTGGCTGTACTTTTATTTTTCATTTCAACTTTAAACAGTTAATAAACAAGGTATTTGAACCAAGTTTTACACAATTTCACATAATATTTTCATCAGTATCTTAAAGCTAACTTAAGAACGAAAAACTGAGATCAGATGGTTGGGCAGTAAAGGCAAATTATACCATTCTAGGGGATCCTGGTTCAAGTTTAGATTAGATTCTCTGAAATTTTCAAAAATGGTTTATGTCAGGCACATCTATATATATTTATCTGACTTTATATATTTATCTGACTTTATATATTTATCTGAATTTTTATTTTAATTATTTTAAAGAAAATTAATAATAAAATAAAATAAATATTTAACAGAATTAAAAAATAGAATATTTATATGTGTTTTCTTAGCATAAGTTTGCTGTTGAGAACAAATCACACAGGAACACTGTGTGATATGTTCTCAACAGTAGAAAAAGGTCAGTTTATTGATAGGAAAGGATATGCATTTCGGGCATAATGCCCCTCCTCGGTCCTATTATAACAGATTTATCAGCAAAAAATTATTAAAGTGTTACAGATTTACTGATTGTATTGAAATATTTAGGATACACATACAAAGGTTTACAGAATAAAACACAATTACCTGAGATTACAGTGATGGCTAGGATAACACAACTCGTGAGAAGACAGGTGAAAAAATGGAAGAAAAGTGGAACTAAAAGAATTTTAGCTCCCCCTTTATACACTTTTGAACAGTAAAACAACATGTGCTAGAATAAAAAGGGGGGTAACTTAAATATAAAATTAAGTAACCAATTAAGAGACGAAATTTTATAAAATTAATAAGGGAATACCTGTAGGGTGCAAAATAATTCCAATGAAATGTACAAAAAACATAGACCAGATAGGAGAAGTTAAAAAGATGTGCGTATTCCCTGTATCGTTCACTGAATGTTTGGTGTGTTGAACTCAGGGCTATGGAGTCGGAGTTGGGAGGAATTTCTGGCTAGAAGAGTTGGAGTTGGAAAAAATTTGTCAACTTCGACTCCTGCATTTTAAATTTACTTTAGTTTTTTATTTAAATTAAAGAAAATTTATTATATACTAGCTTTATCCGGCCATGCGTTGCTGTGGCTCAAAATGTATCTATTATAAATGTTTGACACTCCCCACGGTAGGGAAGTTCGAAAAATCCCTTCTTAGTGTACATTCTCTTGACGTACCCTATTAAAACGCAATCAAAAATGCAAAAAATCGCATCTAAAATAGAATAATAGAAGACCAGTTCTTCATGATAAGCCTTCATTTTGTTCCTCCCCCACGGGGGGAATTTTGACATCTATATAATATAAAAACATGATTGTATTCGAATGCAACGTTGTGTCAAAATTTCAAAGCAATAGGTTAAGAACTTTTGGAGATTTAAGATTTTGAACAAACGAACATTTACATTTTTATTTATATAGATTTATTAATTTTTTAAAATCGTTTTTTATTTTGTTATAATTCATTTATTTTAAATACAAAGTGCATCGATGCAGCTCGATTAAATGTTTGTACTGGATAATCAAAGGTTTTAGCAAGTCATTTTGATACAAAATGCATCAATTTAATTTATTAAATATGTAGTATTCTTTGTAGTATTTGTGTTTAGTAGTCAAATTATTTTGACCCAATTGAATTTGAATATTTTTGAATCATTCCTTTATTATCCATACTCTAAATAAGTAGTCTATTTTTCTGAATGAGCCAGACTAATTGATCAGAATACAGTTTTTCTTTTCTGAACAAGGGGTTGAAGTAGCTAGCTAGATCGCACACTTTTTAGTTGGACTAACTCTTCTGGAAGGGTAAAATTGAAGTGCAAATGCTGTCAAATATATGTAGATGTAGAATTTTATTGCCCCCTTTCTCCTCTTATTAAATATTTGTTAAAAATTAATTTTTTTATACAAATAAATATTAATGTAAGTTAAATATTAAAAATACTAACTATAAAAGTATTTGGGTAAATGCCCCATAATCCTTTCAGAGTTCAGAGTAGCCCTTATGAGTGCCTCTGCCCTCCCATAAAATGACTTGGTATTTAATTTTGCTAGAGTTGGAGTCGGCCTGCTAAAATTATCAGGAGTCGGAGTCAAGTGTTTTTTTTACCGACTCCACAGCCCTGTTCTAAAGTAAATTTTTTAATTATGTTTTTTTCATAAAATTAAGGTATAAAATTGATTTTAGTTTAATTTTTCAAAATATTATGAAAAAATTGTCTAACATTCTAAAAATTTTATATTATAATAAAAATACTATATAATTAAAAAATTATATTTTATTGTAATGTGAATTCTGTTTAAAGCAATTTGAATAATTATCTGGAAAAATACATCAATTTGATAATTTTTTTATTTCAAAATCTGAGAGATTAAAAAAGAATACATCAAAGAAACAATCCCTGCTGAAAGAGAATCCATCACAGTAAGTGGGAAAATTCACAATACCCACAAAAAGAGGAAATCAGATTGTTAGGATGACCATGGTGTAGAGAGGCAGCTGTCACAAGAATGTTCAAAATCCAGACAATCTTAAATTGGTAATACAACAGAACAAAAGTTTTCCCCTTTTTTTGTTGAGTTTGGATTATTAAGAAAAATTTTGTGCTCAAAAGTTGAGCGACATCGGTACCATAATTTCACAATATGTGAACAACAACTGTTGTTTAACATTAACAGTCTTCAAATTCCATTGTTTGGAGTTTATTACACTTTATTGTATCATGCAAAATTCAGTTTCAGACATTATTGATCAGAAATCATACTCTTCAGTTATTTTCTTTGCATATAGTTGGAAAACTGCCATTCGATTACATGTGACTGGTCAGTCAAAGGATGCTACCTTTGCTAATAACATAAAGGAATAGAATAATAATTTGGAAGTTGAACATTTCAGATATTTAGATAAATTTAATCTAAATTATCTGTATTTAACAGTATTATAAAATAAATGAAATACTGTCAACATTGAAATAACAAATAATATACCTTATATTTTATAACTGCAAAGACTGACAATATTTGCAAATATAACATATGTATATAAACANGTTTCTTTGCAAGCTCTTGGTGTATTATATTTGCTACTTGATTGTGTCTATGTAAGTAATCTGTCTGTGCCAAGAGCTTGCAACCAGATGTAATGTGTTGTATAGTTTCTGGCATGATGTGACATTTTCTGCATGTGTCATTTATGAGTGTTGTATCTTTGAGTATGTGTTTTCTGTAGTTTTTAGTATTTATGACTTGATTCTGTATGTAAATCATGTCTCCCCAAAAAGTCATCCCCAAGCTAACCAACTGTTTGACGCAATTTTGTCAACAAAACCCTGGGCCAGGTCGTAAAGATGCCTGCCATGGAGTGCCTTTTGAACCCACAATTGCTTAATGGTATCTATGCTGTTAATATGTTGTGTAATATGTTTAATATGTCATGTCCATATGTTGTGAGTGTAAGTTTAATGGTGTGTTATTTGAGTCTGCTAGAGTTACTGCTTTATGTAATTGTGATGTTTCTTGTTTCCTGTAGAAAAACTCTCGCAGTGACTATTTGTTTGTAGTGAAGGTTAACTATGTCAATCAGGCCATGTCCATCATCTTTACGTGGAAGGGTTAATCTTTCTGTGGCAGATTTAGGATGATGTTGTTTATGGTTAGTAAGTGTTGTTCTTGTTTTCCTTTGAAGTTGCTCGAGATCTGTGTGAGTCCAATGTATAACTCCAAAAGAGTATGTGAGTATTGGGACAACATATGTGTTCATTGCTTTAACTGTGTGTTTTGCATTTAACTGTGTTCTGAGAATAGCATTTAACCTACTTTGGTATTCTTTATTTAATCTTTGCTTTGTTTGTGTTCTTTTAGTTTGGCCTGTTGGAATCCTAAATACTTGTAGAACTTGCCATCTTCCCTGGATTCAATAACATGTCCATTTCAAAGTGCAAAATCTTTCTTCAGGACTCCTTTTTCTATGTGAAGTGTTTTGTATTTGTCTAGGCCAAACTCCATTTGTATGTCCTTAGTGAATGAATATGTGATTTGTAGGAATTGATAAAGTTGTTTTCGTGTGGATGCATAAAGTTTTATGTCGTCAATGTTCATGAGATGTGACAGTGTAAATTGTGTTGTTTTTTCATGTCTGATATTGTAACCATATATGTTGGATAATGGGTTCAGGGCTAAGCAGAACCAGAAAGAACTCAAGGAATTGCCTTGAAAAATTCCTTGCCTAATGAACATTTTATTTTGTTTGTATGCAAGTGTTTATGCATCCTGAGATGAAGTGTTATTCTCCAGTGCTGCAGTGTTTTGGAAGAATGCAACGAGTGATGGATATATTTTGTACATGTGTAGAATGTATAGCAGCCAAGTGTGTGGAACACTGTCAAATGGTTTTCTGTAGTCTATATATGCCATGTGTATGTTTCTGTGTTGTTTGTGTGCTTGCCATAGAATGACTGAATCTATGAGTAACTGTTCTTTGCATCCCATGATTTCTATGGCAAACTTTTTGACGAGATTATGTCTTGTCTCTAAAATTGTGCTGCTGTCAATGGCTGCACACCTTAGAAGTATGAAGGAGTACTGTACATGTAAAGAGTTGCAATTTGGCACAGAGTTTTTGGTGCCCAAATCATGTGCACATAAAATAAACCAGACTTGTAGATAATCAGGAGACTGAGAACCAGGTCAAAAAAACAGAAAAAAAAAAAAAGTGAAATGCTGAGACTGTTTCTACAAACAGGCACGAGTGCGAGATTTGTGCATGTGTTGCTCACGCTCTCCAAGACATAGTCTCGTCCCAAAAATGGCTTTGCTGTTTTACTTGTTGTTGTTCTGTAAAAATGTTGTGTTCTTCAACATGCTTGTATATTTTGTTTTAAATACAGGCTGTCAATAATTTGTAGAATGTTGGAAGACATGTAATTGGTCTGTATTGTGTAGGGTTTACAGTATTGTTGTTTTAGGTTTCATCTAAGTGATGCCCCGAGGAAGAAATTTTGGCATGTCTTATGGATTGACGATGGTGTGTGTTAGATGTTTAGCTAGTTCCTGGTGCAGTGATGTAAACTTTTTGTACCAGAAATTGTGAATGTTGTCTAGGTGTCTTCCAGTTGTGTGTTCTGTTAACAGCGTAGTGGATGTCGTATATGTTTATTTCTGCATGGGGCATAGTGGTATGTTTTGCAAGTTTTTGTTCTCCTCCCTGATCCAGTCTGCATCAGCATTTTGTGTAACAGCACTGGACCAAAGAGAAGCCCAAAAATTTGTGAGTTCTTCTTCTGTTAGTGTGCCACTGTGCTGAGTATCAGTGTTTGTTTTGGTACTGATTTGTCTGTACAAAAGGTTTTTCATTGTTTGTAAATAATTTATTTTGTTGTTTTCAAAGTGTACATGTTTTGTATCGTTTGAGTCTACGTGCTTTGGCTGCGAGTTCTTGTTTTAGTGTATCAATTTATTCTGTAATGTGTGTGTTGTGATGTTCATGTTTTGTGTGTGTTTTGATTTTCTTGAAAATATTTTTGAGTTGTGTCTTTAATTTGAGTGTTATGTTGTTTTTAGTGTATTGTGTCAGTGTGCCTAATTGCTATCTAATGTCATTTATTTGTGTTTCTGTTCTTCTCTGCCAGGCAGGCTTGTGACAGAATTGTGTTTTGTGTGTGTCTGTCTGTGATTGTATTTTCAGTCCATGGTGTGTCACTTCTGTGAATGCCTCAGCATAAACTAATATGTGAAGTCTGAGAGTGTAGAAATTAAATGGATGTAGTGTGGTAGTAGATGAGTGTTTACATAATTTAGTGTTTTTCCTACTACCTTTGAAGTGTTGATTTTTGGTGTTTGTGATCTTTGTGTGGGATCTGTACCTGAATATTTAGTGATTGTTTCCTGAAATATAAGTGAGAGCATATTAACTAAATCTATGTCTATGTTATTAGTGGTGAATGAGAAAGTGACTGTAGTATCATTAGTGGTAGTTGTTGTGTGTGCTATAATCAGTGCTTGTTGCTGGATTATCCAGACAGGTTACATGATCTTCATTAATGTTAAATGTTACTGTCTGTTGATGTATTTGATCAGCAACCTGTTCTTTGATAAGTTTGAGTGATTTTGTAGGACAAGGTTGTTGTGTATAATTGTTCTTTTTTGAGTAACAACTCTTTGTTCGGTGACAGTGAGGTGAGGATATTGTTGTGTAAATCTATGGTGTAGTTGTTGTCTGTATGCTGTCATGTTTGTTTCAAGTCTTGTGATGGTGTAGTAAGTACGAATGATAAACTTGTTCATTTCTATTGTCCATTTCATCCAATGGTGTGGTTTTTCATATTCAGTTTGCTTAATAAATTACATCAGTTACATGCATTTGGCATATTATACAAAAATATTAAATCTCAAATAACTCAATAATTTGAAATCTTGAATAATTCAATGTAATTATTTCATCCACTGAATTTCAAACTAACAAGGATTTCCTGTATCTTTAATTACAGACATAATTAGCAATTGACAAGCAGTTACGCACCAAGATGGAGACATTGAAATCAAATGAAATTTTATTAATGCAAGTGTAATGATGATGATAATAAGTGATTAAAATATCATAACAAAGGAACAATTTCTTGTGGAACAACAGTACAATTTAATATATATTAAGTATATAAAGTAATTTAATGTATTGTTGCAAGTAGCCAGGCAACCTCCTTTTGCCTGGCTATTGCAACAATACATTCAGCATACAGGCACTGTATGCTATCCTGTGATAGATTTTCCCACAAGTGTTGGAAGTGATGCTTTAGATCCCTTCACACTCATAGATGGCCAAAACTGTCATCATATCTGGTTCCACAAATCCATAATTTGGCAACAAATATGAAGATCAGGCAGGCCAAGTGTGGCAATGTGACAGAGGCATTCCTGCCTGGAAAGTCATAGCTGTGTACAGCAGAGCATTAGCTTGATGCAAGATGACTGTTTGCTGTTCTGCCATAAAAGGCAACATATGCAGATGCAGGATTTTCTAAACACACTGCTGTGCCATCAATGTGCTTTGCATTAGGGATGACCAACTATCATATAAGATGGCTCCCAGACTAGTACAACAGCAGTAAAGATAGTATGCCATTCAGGATTGAAATGCTCATCAGTAGACCTCTAACATGATGGTCATTTGTTCCCAGATGCGAGAACAGAACCAGATGCATTGCTAAAGACAGTATGTTGCTAGTCCATAAAAATCCATACTTTTCTGTCATGGCACCAAGCAAAACAGACAATGTTTGAGTGCTAATAGCAGGATATATATGGTCAATTTGTATGCAAACTAGTCTCAGCTAGTTGCCTACTAATGATACAAAAAGAAACGGAATTCCACAGAGAAATTTCCATTTTCTCCAGGTGTAGACAAAAATATCATAGCAGATATTCATGCTTGTCTCACAATCAGATCATCACTCCTGCTGGTGGTCTTCCTGCAATGTCCAAAGTCTGATGACCTGTGTCTTGACATATCCAATGTCCCCAACAACTCAGTCAAATCAGAATGACCCAAATGACAAGCAATTCAGCAAAATCACCTTCCCTCAGCCTAATACTGCAAGTCTTTCTCAAACTTCCATTAATGCATGCTTTGACTGTCATACAGAAATGATTAATGTTTGCAGATTTTCAAAGAACAGATAAACTCAAAATTTTGGACAGTGAACCTGCAAGTCTTTTATAGGATACTGGAGTAGTAATTTTATAACATTCTGCTGTCATTACCTGACATACAATTGAACCATAATTATAATCATTTAAATACCTGTCTGATACATAGCTATATGCAGTAGTTGAACAATTATAACTACAGTAGAGCATCGATTATCTGAAACAATTCGGGACTGGGGTTGTTTGGTTAACTGGTATTTCAGATAACTGATCATGTATGAAAAAATATATTAACCAATTACATGTTGAAATTTTTCTCCATTGTGTGTCTCTTTGCATTGAATTTTCGTCAATGTTAAGCCTAATGAAAATTTTTCAAAATATTAATTGTGACTATTGTATCATTAAAAATTATTTCTTTATTTTGCACAAACAAAATAAATATATTGAAAAATACAAAATTAATTATATTTCAGAAGTTAATCTAGTATCAAAAATGTTCCGATTCAGCATGTCCCGACAACACAGTTCTCAGAAAAACACCATACAAAACAAGTAAAACTTTCTTTTTCTTGGGTTTATCAGGAGATATCAGCCACTTGGGCTGTATTCTCCGACGAGCTGAAGCAAAACACACCCCTCACAATGGGGAAAAAAGCCTCGTTCAAATACTGGCACGTCCTTAAGTACCCTCTTGACGTTTGTTGTGCTGAATCGGAACGTTTTTGATACTAGATTAACTTCCGAAATATAAGTTTTTTGTTTTTATATTTTTCAATATATTTATTTTGTTTGTGCAAAATAAAGAAATAATTTTTAGCGATACAATATGGTCGTGCCAGTGCTGCCAGCTAAAACACGCACACCACAAAAATAATATTGGAGTAGCCCAAGACAGCCAAATATTGCAGTGCGCTAGTGGAAATTTGAATTTGCTGACTGGATTGCTTTTGTTTAACTGATATTTTGGTTGATCAGTATTTGGATAATTGATTTGGATTAACTTTTTGTTAATGAGTATATTATGAAATAACTCATTTTGAAAAGATTAAAATTTACCTCTCCAGTAATAAAAGATGCTGTAGATAGAAAATAAATTGCTTCAGCCACCTCTTCAGGCATTCCGGTTCTTTTCAAAGGAATAAAAGATTTGATTTTATCTATATCAAGACTTGAAGTCATTTCTGTTTCAATAAACCCTATAATGTAATAAAAATTTTTGTTAATTTCTCAAAAAAAATTAATTTCAATATGAAGTGAACTCTTTAATAAGTACATTTATTTTATAACAACAGAGAAAATTATATAAATATATATATAAAACAAATCATATGCTAATGAGTGACCAAGTAATGCAAGAGAAAATTGATATTTGAAATTTGTCTGTTATAATTTGGTTTTGACTTTTAATTTTATTAATCAAACCAAAACTCTAAAATGAACTCTACCATAAACATCCATCATGAGAAAGAACAATACTTCATGCAAGATACTCATCAACTGTTTGATGACACTTGCCATAAGTAAGAATCAAAGAACTGAATTGTCAATGGAAGAGGAAAAACTTCTTTCCAAATTTGGAATATTCCAGAAAGTAACCACCAGACGAGAGTTTCCCATAAAAAAAAAACAGAGAGAGAGAGAGACACAGATAGACAGACTGATATTGCAACAGTGCAAGTAGAACAGAGTAGATCCAAGATGTGGAGGACTTTAATCAATTGTTAACTATCCATCAACATCTATCATGCCAGCTGCCAAAACAAACTGGGTTCTTAGTCACAATCTGTCTTTTGTTTATTCATCACTTCACCACCAGACCAAATGAGATAGACAACTCACCTTCAGATCACCAACTATAGTCATAACATTTGTTGAACATTATGTAAACTCTCTCACACACATGGTACTTATTATCCTATAAAAAATATATGTAGAGATTTAAGTGTGTGTGGCCAATCTCCATTAGGACTCACAAGACATGACTTTCAGCAAGGGGTGTCACAAAATAATTTTTTGAGGTTTGCATAGACCAACTATTTAGGCCAGACCACTGCATTTATATAAACAAACTGAGAAATCTCACAGTAATCAAAATGTTAAAGAAACAAGTTTTAAAGCAATAAAATTGTAAAAAGTACAGAATTTTTACCAAGTGCATATTTCATTGGTGTTATTAATCTGATGTACTAATCCTTTTAGTAGAATAAATAAAACTGAATTTTTCTAAATATCGATTGATACAAGTAAATCAAAGAAAATGTATTGTCAATTACAATGTAAAAGCATTGTAATTGACATAAAGATTATGTTTAAAATTCTATAATAATCAAGATTTGATAAAAATAATTTTCAGTTGTAAAACTGCTGAAAGTATTTCATTACTATATTAATTTCGCATTCACTTTTATTTTTTCTTTACAAGTGGAGTATTTACTCTGAATTACTATTAATTTTGAATTTCATAAGATTTATAATACTTGATAATTTCACAAATGCACATTGGTTCAAATTATCTTTTGTATACCAAATGTAATAATAAGCTACAGAATTTATTATTATTTAATAATTTGGAAAAAAATCAAACTAATAAATTTATTAAAGTTGAAATGCCATTTGATCATAAACAAAACAATTTACGATCAAACAACATTTCAACATTTATATATTTATTTTGGCTATAGTTTTCAAAATGTCTATAATCAAAATAATCTGTGGTCAGTACAGCATATAAAATAATAAGGTCATAAGACTGTAATCAAATTGATATATATATATATATGTAGAAAAGATTCATGTATTCAACACATATATCAATTTGAACTTTACCTTAGAACTGGCAACATACTCAATGTAAGAAAAATATGTATTTGAATTTTGTAAGAAATATGAATTTGAATTCAACTCTAAAATAATCTTGATATTTTTTTATTTAAAGTTAATGTTAATTTATGTAATAAGTTTTAATTACCTACAATAACATTTATTTTTTTATACTTTTACCTAATTTTCTCTAAATTATTACATAAAAGAGTAAATTTAGCAAATTATTATTATATTTGAAGCTAAAACATATACTACAGTCTCCTTTTATATGAGGGTTTTGTTGTCCCGGATTAGCAAATGTAAGAGCATGTTGCTTGAAGACTAAAACCACTATATTATAGATTTGGTTGTAAAAATATTTTACATGAAAAAATTTCTGGACTATGATTTTAAACAATGGTTTTGCATTTGCACTTTTTGCTGCTGTGAATCACAATACATGTGACTTTATTTGTTCTTGCTGGAAGTCAGAATCTCACAAGATTTATTTTGCATTTCATTCATTAGACACTGTTTATTATAATCAAATATATTATAATCAGTCATTTAATGTTATCAAAATCAGCAAGTTCCAAAACATAAATTAAAATATATTTTATAAAAATTTTCAAAAAATGTTCATATATCTGAAAATACATTAAGCTGTCTTTTCACATTATCAATCTCAAAATATGGCTGATAATGTTCAATCATTACCAGTCTTAATCAATGCTTTAAATGTTATATTGTTTTAATTGTAATTTGTTTGCAATAAATTGCTTTGGATGAATTAGTAATAATGAGTTAATAATAACAAGCAATTATTTATTGTGACATCGTCATAATGCTAGGCTGCAATTTTTAATCATATTTTTATTTAATTTAAAATATACACTCTCCACCTCAAATTAGTGCTGTAGTGTCTTGCCCCTGTACATAATACTTTTCCTTTAACAATAGAGTTATGCCATCATCTGTCTAACAGCTTTCAGGGGAAAAGTTTTGAATTGAAATAACACGACTTCTGGTTTGCATCAGAAGTTTGTATATAATTGATCGAGCCTCATGCCCCTAAGGCTTCCATATCTGATCTCATCTTTTATCTATCCAGCTCTGTTCTTGAGATTAAGAAGGACAGACAGTAGGAATTTATAGGTCTACAATTTTTTTCAAATTGTAGCCCAATAATAATAATAATTAATTAATTTTGCAAGTTATACAATTATTAATTGTTTTAATGTGTCTCTTCAATGTCAGTAAATTAAACTGGAATTTCCATTAATTGTAGTTTCTTTTACTTGCTTCATTTAATGCCATCATTTAGTTATCATCATCAGTATAGGCAAGTCTCAGTGATTATAACTAAGATTCTGCCGTATTTGAATTTAAGTATGTACCCAAAAAAAACTTTCAAATATCAATTACATACATTTGGATTTGTGTAAATAGACTTTGTGCAAATTGAAAGTCAAGTATATCTTTTTCACACTATTTGAATGGTTATTAATTAATATAATATTAATTTGTAAGACAGTATATTAATATTATAAATTTTACAGATTAAACTGAAAATTAATTTACAACCATACCAAAAACACTTTTATTATCCAGCATAATTTTATTTTCTTCAGAACAAATAATTTTGGTTATGTTTTTCTATACTTCATAGATAACGTACTAAATGATTATTTAAAATAACTAAAACTATTTGATCTTAAATAAAACTTTACTGGATCAAAATATTTTAAGACTGTTTATAAATAATTAACATAATAAACGTTCAAATACATTTCTTTTAGAATTTCAACTTGTGTAGGATACAAAGTTTATATCTCTAATGAAATTTAATGACAATAAAATTGCATTACTACAAAGAGTTTATGAGTAATATTAATATTTTAATATTTCAAAATGTAAATACTGTAAAGAGATGTAGGTGTGTAAAGTAATAACTATATTTCCTCTGTACTTTCTAATTTGTTTCAACGATATTGATATAAATATAAGTAGAAATTCAGTAATTAGTAAAAATCTGTATAAATGTAAATAAAAATTAGACATATCTAAGGTTTAGTAGAATTAAGTAACAATTCTATGCACGGAAAGCTAGAACTTATGTAAATAAGTAATATAAAACCTTCGACACTTTTTCTAGCAATTTTCTTTAATTGATCTAATGTTTTTGGCTATATTTAATGGCCTTCCTCAGGTTCAACAATACTTGGAATGTCAGATCAGAATGAAAACAAATTTTTGAATATCTGACTTTTCAAATATTGTCGAACCTGAGGAAGGCCATTAAATATAGCCAAAAACGTTAGTTTGATTAAAGAAAATTGCTAGAAAAAGTGTCAAAGATTTTATATTACTTATAGATTAAATAACTTAAAATTTTTGATATTTTATTAGCTAAAACTAACTTATAATAAGAATAAATGCCTGAACAGACACAAGAAAATAACGAGAAAAATATATCAGCAGAATTTTCAGCTAAACATCAAAACTTAAAAGACTAACTTATGGTATTAAATTAAATGCTCAATGATTTTCATAAATCATACACTTAGCAGAAGCATTAAAATCTACAACATAACAATGAAGATTTTAAAAGTTCTTTAAAAAATCTAGAGATTGGAATATTCAGTACACAACAAGAAATTGTAGAATGAAAATTAACTGAGATACTGGAAACTTAAATGGTCTACAACTGAAGAAATTAATGGTTTATTAAAAATTGTCAATTTATGAAATTTTTTATATTTCTTGTTATGAGGAGATTGTTAAGACGATTTTAATCAGCTCTTTAAAAAAAATCTGAATATGATTATGAAATTGTTAACAATATACCAAAAATCATCTTTAAATCAATATTTTTGAAATACACTATAACTGATATATTTTAATATAAAAAAAAATATTATAGATGATTTTTGTTTTAAATAAGTAATTCATCTGTTGAAAATGCAATCAAATCATTTGAAATATTCTGTGTAAAATAATCTAATAATTTTAAAATATTTAATATTTATTCTGACAAAGTTTTATACCACAGAATGTTTTAAATAGTAATTAAAAATCTTAAAATAAAGCAAAATACCTGGTATTATCAAATTGACTGTTACATTTCTGGATGCTACTTCTCTAGCCAAAGACTTTGTAAATCCTACAAGACCTGATTTAGAGGAACTATAAATTGTTTGACCAATATTTCCTTTTTGTCCTACAATACTTCCTGTAAATACAAAAAAATAACCATCACAACTAATAAAGTTCAAGAATCTATTATTTTCATTTAAATTTATTTTCTTGATGAAGTGTTTTTTAATAAGATTGTTTTTCCATTTCTGTTACTATATCAGACTTTTAAATGACACCCAACCATACAGAACTGCTATCATCAGATCAACAAATAAATTCATTGTTATTCTAACTTCTTGTTCTGTTTCTTTTACAGTTTCTATTTCAAGCATATAGTGTTGCTTTACATGGACTTGTATGTTAATTCAGCTGTAGCAGAACACTATTCAAAACAGGTTGTGTAATTGAAAACCAAAAAAATAATATAAAAAGAAAACTACACAAACAGCTACAAATTATAAAAATTCCTCCTCCTAGTAAAATAAATTTACATACAGGTATTAAAATAGATGATATCTGGCAACATGTTATATAAAGTAATGCAACTCTATTACTCAACTTATTGTTGTGGTTCTTTCTCCTATTTCAATGTTAAGACCCATGAATGAAATAAATCACAAATGATAGAAAGGGATTATAACCTTTTTTATGTATTTTTTAATTGCTATTATAAGTTGCCTTTTATTGTAAGTTTTAGATATAAAAATAAAATAAATTATTATTTTAATAAAGAGTTTATTATATTTAGATCCTAATCTACATAAAAAAAAATACGATTGTATTAAGTATACTACAACAAAAAACATCTATGAAAAATATATGTAACTGCAGTTTATGGTTGATTGTAAAAAATTGTAAAATAATTTATATTATAGTATTTTAATACATTTATGTAACGTTCTGTATGATTAGTATAATTTCTTAAGTCTGATCTGATGATGAAATGCAAATAATCTTAAAAAATGTTTAATCAAAACAATAAATTTGGAAAAATAACAAACACAATAAAATTTAATAAATTTGGACTCCTTGAATTTTATTAGTTGTCGTGTAATTTACAATAAAAGAGGGAATTGGTGGTCAAAAAACAATTATATACAAACAGCATTTTGTTATTAAAAATTTATTTTAATTATTTTTGATCTTGAAAATAATGTATTTTGTTTTTAACTATTTAAGAAAATTTCAATATCCTTCTTTAAAAATAGTTTATTAAATTATAAAATTTGTTTCTTCTTTGTAGAAACTCTATCAAAGTTTTTATTGAGAGCTATAAGCTTTAGAGAATAGGAGAAGAAATAAAAGGATCTAAATTTTATAACACATTTATTTATTTATATTGTTTTAAAAGCTTATATTATGAAAAAAATGTATAATTCAACTATCACAGAATTCTTCACTGACAAAGAAATCAAGTTTGATATTGTAAATTATTTACTTACCAATATTTATAATGCTTCCAGACTTTCTCCTCATCATTGATTTTATAAATGTTTTGCAGACTTTTATAGAACTTATGAGATTTGTATCTATAATTTGCTGCAATTCTTCTTCATCTGTTTGTAGCAGCAGTCGATTAATATTTACTCCTGAAATTAATTTTAAAACTTCAGAAAAAATTTATCCTTAAGTTTCCTTCTAAAATATTTAGTAAGATAATGTTTATAAATAATTTGCTTACTAACCCATTCAGTAGTGCTGTTAAGATTATAATTGTTGATACATGTATATAGTACATTTGTATATCAGTTCTATTTCTTGAAATACAGTAAATATTGTTATGCTTGTACTTTGTGTTTGTAGTTTAAAGTAATATTAATTTTATAAACTATGTTTTAAATAAAATTAAGTTATATGACTAACAACAATGACAATGTGCTGAGTTAATACATAATAGGGAAATGAAATGGGATAATGGTTTAGTGCCACATAATGAGCATTAGAGCAAGTAGGTTTTATTGGGAACTGAAAAAGTCCTTTAGAATATGGAAAGTCATGATAACTCTAGTTATAAAGAATCTTTAAGCAAACCAGAATGAATAAATTAATGATGAGCAATGTAGTCCAGAAGCAGCTGGCTGTGAATCAGCAGCAGTTAGTTTGCTACCAGACCAAGAAGCACTGATTGTAAGCCAGCAGCAGCAGGCCTGCAGCTAGATCCTGGAGTCATTAATTATGAACAGACACCGGTAGACTTTCTGCCTGGACCTGACGTTACTAATAGAAAATCAGAGCAATCACCAAGAATCTTAAAAGACATGCTAGAAAGTCCCAGAAAAGGCCTGACATTTAAATCCTCAAACACACTTATTGAATATTATCAATTGCCAAAACTATGCATTGGCCAAAGAAGCCAAAAGTTTTATCAAGTAATCTCCAGAACCCTGTTGCCAGACCCAGGTTCTGTGTCATAAGTCTTTAAAGGATCTGAGGAAAGTCCTCATGTTTTTGGCCTGGTATCAGCATTGAAACCTTTACAGATAGTGAGCCAAATTTGACAATGATCAAAGAAATTTCCTGCTCTTTAAAGGCCTCAATGCACTCTCTAAGTCAAGTAACACTTCTCAAAGAGAAGCAAGCCAATCTCAATGACCCCAAAAAAAAGTTGCAAGAAACAAACCTAAGAGGGTCATCCAGACTCAGATTTGTTGATCTCCTCTAGGAGAAAATCCTGAATTTGATCTGACAAATTGGAAGAAATTTAAATGTTTGGTTAGCCATCAGAAATGATGGCCACTAGTAGTTCTGCATCAATGCCTTCAGTTCCTTCCTTTAGGAACTTTTGGACACTTTGGTTACCAAGGAGAGAGAGTATATTCAAAACTAAGACTAAATAAGACCACTCATAGTCTCAAGAATGTCCTTCTCAAAAATGGTGAAAGCAGAAGAGATGGCAGGGATATCTGACAACACCATATCCTCTGCTGCCTCTTCTACACTTTGTTGTCTTTGACTGCAAGTGAACAAATTTTAAGAAACAGTGTCTCTCTTGCCAAGGAGCAGTACGACCCATCTTTAGCCATAAAGACTCCAGGAGAAGTGACAGGAGCTTCTGAAGAAGTTACATCTTCTGCCTTCTACTATCTATATCTCTGCCATCACTTTGCAGTCTTGGAAAAAAAACAAGGATCAAAGAAGATCTCTGAAAGACATACTGAAAAGGATAGCAATGGTATCCTTTTCAGCATGCTTTGCTGACTCTAATGACACTTTAAAAGGAGTAGGAGGCAGATCAATTAAATTCCTTGAACCATTTAGAAAAATGCCTGTGGGAGTTTTCTAAATCAATGTGTAGGCTTATACATAGGAAAAATATATTATCACAATCTCAAACTCCCCAATACAGACACAAGACTAACTACAATGGTGTGTCACTTGATGTCTCAAAGGAATTTTTCATGGTATCCATTATACTACCTGGAATCTGGAACTGGGTACCTTCCAGTCCTTGGCATAATGTCTCCTATCTTGGCATTGGTGAGTGTCCCTCTTAGTTAGACCCAGCTGTGGCTCTCAGGTGAGAAAACTCTACTGAGACACTGCAGCACAAATCACCAAGCTCCACCACAATAAAGCAAAGACGAAAAAGGGGGTTTCTTGTTACACTCTTCCAAGATGAAGAATCATTTTATGTATTGTTTCATTTTAATTGCTTATAAATAAACAATTATGATATTAATCATGCAACTTTATTTTATATTATTTATTTTTCTTCACATCAGTATTAGCAATTAACAAAGCTGAAACAAATTTTATTCTTTTATCAGAAATATTGCACATTTTAAAAAGACATTATCTACATTATAAATATGCTACATGTGATACAGAATGTGATGTGATATAATATCACCTTACATCAGAAATACAATACTTTTCCAAGACAAATACAGTATAAACCAAAACAATAAAACGAAAAAAGTTCTGCGAAATACAGTGGGTGATCAGTTAACGAACATAATCCGTTCTAAGACTTTGTTCACTATCCAAATTGTTCATTAACCAATTATCAATTTACCATAGGTTTTAATGGAAATTTGATTAATTCATTCTGGAGATCCCCAAAAATAAAAAATATATAATTTCTCAGATGTGATTTTTGTTACTCCTTTAGCTGCTTGAGTCTTCTTGATTATACAGTATCCTTCTTAAATAAGATTGAACTGCAGCCTACTGTAGACCTGTTCCCACCATACTGCCCAGCAACATTAGGCATCTTCTGCCCACTCTCTACCTTTGTTTTTATACTCTCACTTTTCAAAAAGAAAACAGATGCAAAACATAATAAGTGCCTACCCAACAGTTTGCGAATACATAAAAGAATTGTTTTTGTCAAAAAAATAAAAGGATAAAATTTCAAGGGAGAGTTTCAAAGTTCGGAGGAATACTATCTGATCGGTATATACTGGGTTGAGCGTCGATGTCGACATCTCCCGCACTCTGAAAAGTTTCAAATTGTTGCCCGAAGACAAGGGAAGACCAATCGGTATTCATTATTTTACGTTGCTTCTTCTTGTGTTTGTTCTGTGGGATGTTCATTGTCCGAACATAAAAATCTTTTGCGAAAGTGTTCATTATCCGATTTGTTCGTTAACCGATCACCCACTGTATATAAAATAATAATATTAAAAATAAAATAAATGCATTTACAATTTTCTATTAGTAAATTAATTAAAAAACAAAAATTTAACCAATTATTAATGGTAAATTATTATTTTTAATATTAATATTTTTAGTTATTTCAAAATTTTTTCTCAGAAAACCAGAATTTGAAATCTACAATACATTCATTATAGAACAATTTTAAATACCAAATAAAGCATAAGAAATATTATTACTTTTAATTCATTAAAATGATCAGACTTAGAGGATGTTTTCATGCTGGAAGTCAG
>NW_019384305.1:286971-370401 GCF_000671375.1 Centruroides sculpturatus
CATTTCTTATTCAATGGCGGTTCTGCTAGCATCTTAGTGTCGCTTGTGATCACACATTTTTCCAAACTTGTGTTCACACATATTATGTATAAACATCAATAACCATAGCCAATACAGTCGACCCCCCTATAAGATCATTGATTATTCCGTTTTATATGAATTTCATGTTGTACGAGTCACTTAAATTTTACAAATACGTGAGTCGTTCACAGCCCGGTACACGTATTTGTAAAATCTAAGTGACTCGTACAACATGGAATTCATATAAAACGGAATAATCAATGATCTTATAGGGGGGTCGACTGTATATATTACAAGATACTTCTATAATGCAAGATAAGAGGTTAATGCATCTATTAGGAGCTTAGTATAAAGTACATAATAAAAAAGAAACAGGAGTCAAAGTTGGCTCATCTTTACTTATTCCAATTCCTCTAGCAGTGTTACTCCAACTCCAAAGCACTGATGTTAATTAAATAACATTAAATACAAATATCAGTTTAGTTCAAAATATAATTTTTTAAAAAACTCTAAACATTACTAATTTATTTTATTTTCTTTTGTGGTATAGAATTAAGAATAGTTGAGACTATTTTTAATCTTATACCACGAAAGAAAATGAAATAAATTAGTAATGTTTATTTTTAATTAGTAATTTCTTATTTTTTTCTTTTAGAAAGAATTTTTTATAATATATACTAGCTTACCCGTCGCACATTGCTGCGATCTCAGAAGAAACGAAATTCAAGCAAACTAGTTATAATAAAATTCAATTTACATTTTATCATTTTTATTGTAACTTATTATTATTATTGCCTTATTATTATTATTATTATTAATTTTCATTGGGAAAACATTTCAAAGTGTCATTTCAATTCTATTTATTTATTGGAGTGCTCGTGTATACACGATATTTTTTGTTTTTTCGTCTGGTGCGTACACGAATAAATCAGAAGGTTTTCCGACGCGTGAGCTGGCCACATACAGTTGTCCATGCGAGAAGCACAGATTCTCCAAATCTAGCCCACACACTTGCAGCGATTGTCAGAAGTGCGATATTCCCTATTTTTATATATATTTTTTTAATCCTTTACAATTTTAATTATTTAATTGCTCCTTCTTCTCTTCCTTGGCACATTGTGAAATTTCTGATAGTTGGATAATAAACCGTTTTATTGTAATTTGTCTTTTTAAATTATTTTGAGTTGATATTAAAATTTGGAAAAGGGGATTCCTAGATCGGTAAAATAGGCGAATTTCCTCCTACAACTTCAGTTGTTGTTCGGGATACACTTAAGGTTTTAACAAAGTTCAAGCGAATACATAATTAGCAAAAAATAGTTGAAATAAAGTGATTACACAAAAATTATTACAAATATCGTAAATAACAGTTCACAAATGCATATATAGAGATATTTTTTGAACGGGGGAAATGGTCTTCACAATTTGAAATCGATTGAACACACAGTATAAACGCGCGCCATCTATCTTAGGATAAATGCACTATGCCAGAAACCTTCGCAGGAGTGTATTAAAAAACTTCCCAAAGTTTCATGGCAATTGGATAAATGGTGTGGTAATGCATGAAGGACAAACAGCCAGACAGACAGACAGGCAACAGACATACATTCATTTTTATATATATAGATTAGTTAAAATACTATATTAAATTGTAAGATAAAGTGATGGTTATATATAGACAGATCTAATTCAAAACAACTAATGAAATCTGGAAAGTTTGAACTATTAACAAAACTGAGTTTGAACTATTAATAAACTGAGAGCTAAGACTGGATTTGAACTCTTATGATATTAGGTTAATATTGATAAATTATTTAATCATTTAATCAATATTAATCTATTAAAAAGTCAATTACACTAAATATATTTGTACAGTTTATAATATAAATACTGGTACATCAAGAGAAAAGAGACTGTAATTTTATAAACAAAAAACAAAAACTGTTTATTTATTAAAAGCTTTTAACTGTCAGAAACTCACAAAATGGACCAAAATTCAATTTTATGTTTGTTTTTTATTTTTAATTCTTTCCTCTGTTTGGGCACTAAATTATGTTTAGCATGGGTTTTGCCATGCCACAATGAAAACAGTCACCTGATAAGACTTGAGATTATATATATTCGGATTAAATCATTCATGAAGCACAATTGCATACTGCTTTGAGGGAATGTGGTCCAATCCCCAAAGCAGCAAGCTGACACCTTTATCTTTTTATATTTGGCCAAAGAAGAATAGCAAAAGGCAAGTTTTATGTCTGAAGTAATCAAGGTTTAAATCCTATATCTTCTTTACCTAATAATTATAAACATATTTATTAATAATAAGGATTTATATTTAACTTGTTTACTGTTAATTCTTTCATTTATGTATATCAAATTACTAATTACAAAGTATTATTACATTTTTTGAAATTATTTTCAATCATTTATAAACATAATCCAGTCTATTGAACTGTATAGATATTTGATTTGTTGGTAAATATTTTTTTGCAAATGATTTTAATTTGAAATTCATATAATTTTCAAAATGTTGACAATTTCTATGGTATGTTAGATTAATTTATATTCTTTGGAAAAAAACATGAATATTTTTGTAAAAATGGCAAAAAACAGAATAACTTTCTTCACTACTAGAGAGAAAACACTATATTTCAAACTTTTTTATAATGTAAGAGATCTGAGGATTCTTCTAAATATGTTTTTAGTCTGTTATAAAATGAAAAAGTAATTAAACAAATTCCTTTGATAACAAAGTTAAGTATATGATACATTCTATAACTCTCTTGTAAATGAATGAGTTTGCTATTTGTTTATTTCTTATTAATAAAATTAATCTTCATTTAATACCTCATTGTTATTTCACGGAACCACTGATCAAAGAAGTTCAAAAGCTGCAACATATAGCCTAAAAACAAATTATACAGTCTCTATATTTATTGTAACCTTGTTATGTTTCAATTTCAGGCATTTTATAGTGATTTCAAATCCTTCATGTTAAAATAAGCTATTAGTAAAACCATATATCTGAAAAATAGAGTAATTTCTGTTCTTGTTGGCCTCAATTATCATTAATAATAAAATATGCATATGCTTTATTAAAATCAATTCATAAATTTGGAAACTTAACAATTCTTTAATAAAGAAAAAATCCTCTTAATCTGTTTTCTAATTTTGTTTATTAATCAAAGTTTTTATTACATTAAAAAAGCATTGGGGCTGCATATCAGGGCCTAAATAAGTTGCGAGCAACCTGAGGGTTGCTCAACTTCTTTAGGTCCTGATATGTCATGATAAAAAAAGAGAATTTGCCTAGGACCTCAAATTGTAATGAGTCCCAAGTGATAATCATTAATTTAGATAAGAGATGGTGCCTAATGTCTACCTCTAGTAACAAATTACTTAGTATTTAATCATTAAATAGTGGATTTATAGCCCAATTATTTAAGATGATCATTTGGTTTTGTAAAAATGAAAAAATTCATTCTGTAAAAGAATGATTTGTGTGAAAGTTTCTCAATGAATAAGAATGTAAAATGCAATTCTCAGTAATGAAAGAAATGTAAAGTATTAAAATACCAATAAAATTTATCAACATAATTAATAAAAAAGCCAGGAACGTATAAAAAAGTGTCTTCACAATTCATGTTTTTCTTTTATTATGTCTAGGTACCAGATAATGTAGCTTGATGTAGTCTGATAAAAGCTACAGTGAAGTTGATCTTTTATTGAAGATTTTTGTCCACCTCATCATGCAAAAAAATGTTTAAAAATTCCTCTGATGACAGAAAAATTATAAAAATATATTAATTAAAAAAAAGGGATGTAGTCTACATCAGACTACTGTATATCAAACTACATTATTTGATCCCAAGGTGTAAAAAAGAACAAACTGTGAAGACATTTTTTTAGTGTTTCTTTGAAACTTGTAAATTTTAATTTATCAACATAAAAAGATATGTATAGGCTCTTATGATTAATGTTTGAAGTGAAAATTGTTTATTAGAAAATTATATTCATTCAACTAATTCATATAACAAAATAAAATTTTGCCAGCCTCCATGGTGAAGAAGCCTAAAGTGTAGCGTCTGCTGACAATTTATGCAAGAAAGACACTCACTTTACCATCATCCAATATTTATATTCNTCCTTCTTTAAAAATAGTTTATTAAATTATAAAATTTGTTTCTTCTTTGTAGAAACTCTATCAAAGTTTTTATTGAGAGCTATAAGCTTTAGAGAATAGGAGAAGAAATAAAAGGATCTAAATTTTATAACACATTTATTTATTTATATTGTTTTAAAAGCTTATATTATGAAAAAAATGTATAATTCAACTATCACAGAATTCTTCACTGACAAAGAAATCAAGTTTGATATTGTAAATTATTTACTTACCAATATTTATAATGCTTCCAGACTTTCTCCTCATCATTGATTTTATAAATGTTTTGCAGACTTTTATAGAACTTATGAGATTTGTATCTATAATTTGCTGCAATTCTTCTTCATCTGTTTGTAGCAGCAGTCGATTAATATTTACTCCTGAAATTAATTTTAAAACTTCAGAAAAAATTTATCCTTAAGTTTCCTTCTAAAATATTTAGTAAGATAATGTTTATAAATAATTTGCTTACTAACCCATTCAGTAGTGCTGTTAAGATTATAATTGTTGATACATGTATATAGTACATTTGTATATCAGTTCTATTTCTTGAAATACAGTAAATATTGTTATGCTTGTACTTTGTGTTTGTAGTTTAAAGTAATATTAATTTTATAAACTATGTTTTAAATAAAATTAAGTTATATGACTAACAACAATGACAATGTGCTGAGTTAATACATAATAGGGAAATGAAATGGGATAATGGTTTAGTGCCACATAATGAGCATTAGAGCAAGTAGGTTTTATTGGGAACTGAAAAAGTCCTTTAGAATATGGAAAGTCATGATAACTCTAGTTATAAAGAATCTTTAAGCAAACCAGAATGAATAAATTAATGATGAGCAATGTAGTCCAGAAGCAGCTGGCTGTGAATCAGCAGCAGTTAGTTTGCTACCAGACCAAGAAGCACTGATTGTAAGCCAGCAGCAGCAGGCCTGCAGCTAGATCCTGGAGTCATTAATTATGAACAGACACCGGTAGACTTTCTGCCTGGACCTGACGTTACTAATAGAAAATCAGAGCAATCACCAAGAATCTTAAAAGACATGCTAGAAAGTCCCAGAAAAGGCCTGACATTTAAATCCTCAAACACACTTATTGAATATTATCAATTGCCAAAACTATGCATTGGCCAAAGAAGCCAAAAGTTTTATCAAGTAATCTCCAGAACCCTGTTGCCAGACCCAGGTTCTGTGTCATAAGTCTTTAAAGGATCTGAGGAAAGTCCTCATGTTTTTGGCCTGGTATCAGCATTGAAACCTTTACAGATAGTGAGCCAAATTTGACAATGATCAAAGAAATTTCCTGCTCTTGAAATTTCCTGCTCTTTAAAGGCCTCAATGCACTCTCTAAGTCAAGTAACACTTCTCAAAGAGAAGCAAGCCAATCTCAATGACCCCAAAAAAAAGTTGCAAGAAACAAACCTAAGAGGGTCATCCAGACTCAGATTTGTTGATCTCCTCTAGGAGAAAATCCTGAATTTGATCTGACAAATTGGAAGAAATTTAAATGTTTGGTTAGCCATCAGAAATGATGGCCACTAGTAGTTCTGCATCAATGCCTTCAGTTCCTTCCTTTAGGAACTTTTGGACACTTTGGTTACCAAGGAGAGAGAGTATATTCAAAACTAAGACTAAATAAGACCACTCATAGTCTCAAGAATGTCCTTCTCAAAAATGGTGAAAGCAGAAGAGATGGCAGGGATATCTGACAACACCATATCCTCTGCTGCCTCTTCTACACTTTGTTGTCTTTGACTGCAAGTGAACAAATTTTAAGAAACAGTGTCTCTCTTGCCAAGGAGCAGTACGACCCATCTTTAGCCATAAAGACTCCAGGAGAAGTGACAGGAGCTTCTGAAGAAGTTACATCTTCTGCCTTCTACTATCTATATCTCTGCCATCACTTTGCAGTCTTGGAAAAAAAACAAGGATCAAAGAAGATCTCTGAAAGACATACTGAAAAGGATAGCAATGGTATCCTTTTCAGCATGCTTTGCTGACTCTAATGACACTTTAAAAGGAGTAGGAGGCAGATCAATTAAATTCCTTGAACCATTTAGAAAAATGCCTGTGGGAGTTTTCTAAATCAATGTGTAGGCTTATACATAGGAAAAATATATTATCACAATCTCAAACTCCCCAATACAGACACAAGACTAACTACAATGGTGTGTCACTTGATGTCTCAAAGGAATTTTTCATGGTATCCATTATACTACCTGGAATCTGGAACTGGGTACCTTCCAGTCCTTGGCATAATGTCTCCTATCTTGGCATTGGTGAGTGTCCCTCTTAGTTAGACCCAGCTGTGGCTCTCAGGTGAGAAAACTCTACTGAGACACTGCAGCACAAATCACCAAGCTCCACCACAATAAAGCAAAGACGAAAAAGGGGGTTTCTTGTTACACTCTTCCAAGATGAAGAATCATTTTATGTATTGTTTCATTTTAATTGCTTATAAATAAACAATTATGATATTAATCATGCAACTTTATTTTATATTATTTATTTTTCTTCACATCAGTATTAGCAATTAACAAAGCTGAAACAAATTTTATTCTTTTATCAGAAATATTGCACATTTTAAAAAGACATTATCTATATTATAAATATGCTACATGTGATACAGAATGTGATGTGATATAATATCACCTTACATCAGAAATACAATACTTTTCCAAGACAAATACAGTATAAACCAAAACAATAAAACGAAAAAAGTTCTGCGAAATACAGTGGGTGATCAGTTAACGAACATAATCCGTTCTAAGACTTTGTTCACTATCCAAATTGTTCATTAACCAATTATCAATTTACCATAGGTTTTAATGGAAATTTGATTAATTCATTCTGGAGATCCCCAAAAATAAAAAATATATAATTTCTCAGATGTGATTTTTGTTACTCCTTTAGCTGCTTGAGTCTTCTTGATTATACAGTATCCTTCTTAAATAAGATTGAACTGCAGCCTACTGTAGACCTGTTCCCACCATACTGCCCAGCAACATTAGGCATCTTCTGCCCACTCTCTACCTTTGTTTTTATACTCTCACTTTTCAAAAAGAAAACAGATGCAAAACATAATAAGTGCCTACCCAACAGTTTGCGAATACATAAAAGAATTGTTTTTGTCAAAAAAATAAAAGGATAAAATTTCAAGGGAGAGTTTCAAAGTTCGGAGGAATACTATCCGATCGGTATATACTGGGTTGAGCGTCGATGTCGACATCTCCCGCACTCTGAAAAGTTTCAAATTGTTGCCCGAAGACAAGGGAAGACCAATCGGTATTCATTATTTTACGTCGCTTCTTCTCGTGTTTGTTCTGTGGGATGTTCATTGTCCGAACATAAAAATCTTTTGCGAAAGTGTTCATTATCCAATTTGTTCGTTAACCGATCACCCACTGTATATAAAATAATAATATTAAAAATAAAATAAATGCATTTACAAATTTTCTATTAGTAAATTAATTAAAAAACAAAAATTTAACCAATTATTAATGGTAAATTATTATTTTTAATATTAATATTTTTAGTTATTTCAAAATTTTTTCTCAGAAAACCAGAATTTGAAATCTACAATACATTCATTATAGAACAATTTTAAATACCAAATAAAGCATAAGAAATATTATTACTTTTAATTCATTAAAATGATCAGACTTAGAGGATGTTTTCATATAAATTATGTGAGAATCTGAATTATTAACCAATATAAATTAATATCTTAAATATTACATTATTTTAAATATAATTTTATTTGATTCTTGTAAAAAATATTTACATTATATCTATGTTTATGTCAAGGTTACATCTACTCGAGTTGAAACTACCATAAAATGTATAGCTGATTATGTAGGAACAAGAAAACTGTCTTTTGACATTAATTTTATTAAAATAAAAACAATATAACTTAAGAATTTATGGTAAAATTATCAAACACAACAGAATGTTATACTAATGTCTGGTAAATTTGTCTTACTATAAGTGATAGCAATTCTTAAGTTATGTTGTATTTTTATTTTAGTAAAATTAAAAAGCAGTTCACTTGCTTCTTTGTATTGCAATCTTGGTACATCTTAGTCTTTTCTTCTCATAACTGATTATTTATTTATGTAAATCTATACGATAATAATTACAGATCTAAATAAAATAATGATTATCTAAGTTTAGTATCTTGATATCCTTACAGTTTTACTTTTTCAGATTGTCTAATTTAATTTTTAAATACAGAATATATAAAAAATAGTTTTCTCACTAAGTTAAAAAGATTTCATTAACAATATTTTATTTTTTACTGAATTATTAACAAAAAATGCTTTTAATAAGAGTTTAACATAATATTTTAACAATGTAATTAATATTCTCTTAAAATGCTGTTAAGATTCATTTTAAATTTCCTTTTAAATCAAAAATTGATATATAAATACATAATACAATACTTTGTTCAATTTGTTTAAATCTTTTATGTTACAAAATAACTACTAATAACTATCTGAAGTTATGTGTCAGCCAGGTGTTTGCCAGTTATATATTGTTCTACAATCATAGTTACAAAAAGCTGAACCAGATCCGAGTTTAAATCTATTCTAAACTTCTAATTTATTATATGTAGTATGGATAGAAGTATCATTACCTATCACTCATCCATATGGCTGATCTTTTGAGGGTCAAGTCTCTTCAATAATGGATGAAGTTATGTCCAACCAATTGTAGTCTTTAAGTGCTACTGTTTTATCTCAAAGAGAAGCAAGCCAATCTCAATGACCCCAAAAAAAAGTTGCAAGAAACAAACCTAAGAGGGTCATCCAGACTCAGATTTGTTGATCTCCTCTAGGAGAAAATCCTGAATTTGATCTGACAAATTGGAAGAAATTTAAATGTTTGGTTAGCCATCAGAAATGATGGCCACTAGTAGTTCTGCATCAATGCCTTCAGTTCCTTCCTTTAGGAACTTTTGGACACTTTGGTTACCAAGGAGAGAGAGTATATTCAAAACTAAGACTAAATAAGACCACTCATAGTCTCAAGAATGTCCTTCTCAAAAATGGTGAAAGCAGAAGAGATGGCAGGGATATCTGACAACACCATATCCTCTGCTGCCTCTTCTACACTTTGTTGTCTTTGACTGCAAGTGAACAAATTTTAAGAAACAGTGTCTCTCTTGCCAAGGAGCAGTACGACCCATCTTTAGCCATAAAGACTCCAGGAGAAGTGACAGGAGCTTCTGAAGAAGTTACATCTTCTGCCTTCTACTATCTATATCTCTGCCATCACTTTGCAGTCTTGGAAAAAAAACAAGGATCAAAGAAGATCTCTGAAAGACATACTGAAAAGGATAGCAATGGTATCCTTTTCAGCATGCTTTGCTGACTCTAATGACACTTTAAAAGGAGTAGGAGGCAGATCAATTAAATTCCTTGAACCATTTAGAAAAATGCCTGTGGGAGTTTTCTAAATCAATGTGTAGGCTTATACATAGGAAAAATATATTATCACAATCTCAAACTCCCCAATACAGACACAAGACTAACTACAATGGTGTGTCACTTGATGTCTCAAAGGAATTTTTCATGGTATCCATTATACTACCTGGAATCTGGAACTGGGTACCTTCCAGTCCTTGGCATAATGTCTCCTATCTTGGCATTGGTGAGTGTCCCTCTTAGTTAGACCCAGCTGTGGCTCTCAGGTGAGAAAACTCTACTGAGACACTGCAGCACAAATCACCAAGCTCCACCACAATAAAGCAAAGACGAAAAAGGGGGTTTCTTGTTACACTCTTCCAAGATGAAGAATCATTTTATGTATTGTTTCATTTTAATTGCTTATAAATAAACAATTATGATATTAATCATGCAACTTTATTTTATATTATTTATTTTTCTTCACATCAGTATTAGCAATTAACAAAGCNTCCTTGGCACATTGTGAAATTTCTGATAGTTGGATAATAAACCGTTTTATTGTAATTTGTCTTTTTAAATTATTTTGAGTTGATATTAAAATTTGGAAAAGGGGATTCCTAGATCGGTAAAATAGGCGAATTTCCTCCTACAACTTCAGTTGTTGTTCGGGATACACTTAAGGTTTTAACAAAGTTCAAGCGAATACATAATTAGCAAAAAATAGTTGAAATAAAGTGATTACACAAAAATTATTACAAATATCGCAAATAACAGTTCACAAATGCATATATAGAGATATTTTTTGAACGGGGGAAATGGTCTTCACAATTTGAAATCGATTGAACACACAGTATAAACGCGCGCCATCTATCTTAGGATAAATGCACTATGCCAGAAACCTTCGCAGGAGTGTATTAAAAAACTTCCCAAAGTTTCATGGCAATTGGATAAATGGTGTGGTAATGCATGAAGGACAAACAGCCAGACAGACAGACAGGCAACAGACATACATTCATTTTTATATATATAGATTAGTTAAAATACTATATTAAATTGTAAGATAAAGTGATGGTTATATATAGACAGATCTAATTCAAAACAACTAATGAAATCTGGAAAGTTTGAACTATTAACAAAACTGAGTTTGAACTATTAATAAACTGAGAGCTAAGACTGGATTTGAACTCTTATGATATTAGGTTAATATTGATAAATTATTTAATCATTTAATCAATATTAATCTATTAAAAAGTCAATTACACTAAATATATTTGTACAGTTTATAATATAAATACTGGTACATCAAGAGAAAAGAGACTGTAATTTTATAAACAAAAAACAAAAACTGTTTATTTATTAAAAGCTTTTAACTGTCAGAAACTCACAAAATGGACCAAAATTCAATTTTATGTTTGTTTTTTATTTTTAATTCTTTCCTCTGTTTGGGCACTAAATTATGTTTAGCATGGGTTTTGCCATGCCACAATGAAAACAGTCACCTGATAAGACTTGAGATTATATATATTCGGATTAAATCATTCATGAAGCACAATTGCATACTGCTTTGAGGGAATGTGGTCCAATCCCCAAAGCAGCAAGCTGACACCTTTATCTTTTTATATTTGGCCAAAGAAGAATAGCAAAAGGCAAGTTTTATGTCTGAAGTAATCAAGGTTTAAATCCTATATCTTCTTTACCTAATAATTATAAACATATTTATTAATAATAAGGATTTATATTTAACTTGTTTACTGTTAATTCTTTCATTTATGTATATCAAATTACTAATTACAAAGTATTATTACATTTTTTGAAATTATTTTCAATCATTTATAAACATAATCCAGTCTATTGAACTGTATAGATATTTGATTTGTTGGTAAATATTTTTTTGCAAATGATTTTAATTTGAAATTCATATAATTTTCAAAATGTTGACAATTTCTATGGTATGTTAGATTAATTTATATTCTTTGGAAAAAAACATGAATATTTTTGTAAAAATGGCAAAAAACAGAATAACTTTCTTCACTACTAGAGAGAAAACACTATATTTCAAACTTTTTTATAATGTAAGAGATCTGAGGATTCTTCTAAATATGTTTTTAGTCTGTTATAAAATGAAAAAGTAATTAAACAAATTCCTTTGATAACAAAGTTAAGTATATGATACATTCTATAACTCTCTTGTAAATGAATGAGTTTGCTATTTGTTTATTTCTTATTAATAAAATTAATCTTCATTTAATACCTCATTGTTATTTCACGGAACCACTGATCAAAGAAGTTCAAAAGCTGCAACATATAGCCTAAAAACAAATTATACAGTCTCTATATTTATTGTAACCTTGTTATGTTTCAATTTCAGGCATTTTATAGTGATTTCAAATCCTTCATGTTAAAATAAGCTATTAGTAAAACCATATATCTGAAAAATAGAGTAATTTCTGTTCTTGTTGGCCTCAATTATCATTAATAATAAAATATGCATATGCTTTATTAAAATCAATTCATAAATTTGGAAACTTAACAATTCTTTAATAAAGAAAAAATCCTCTTAATCTGTTTTCTAATTTTGTTTATTAATCAAAGTTTTTATTACATTAAAAAAGCATTGGGGCTGCATATCAGGGCCTAAATAAGTTGCGAGCAACCTGAGGGTTGCTCAACTTCTTTAGGTCCTGATATGTCATGATAAAAAAAGAGAATTTGCCTAGGACCTCAAATTGTAATGAGTCCCAAGTGATAATCATTAATTTAGATAAGAGATGGTGCCTAATGTCTACCTCTAGTAACAAATTACTTAGTATTTAATCATTAAATAGTGGATTTATAGCCCAATTATTTAAGATGATCATTTGGTTTTGTAAAAATGAAAAAATTCATTCTGTAAAAGAATGATTTGTGTGAAAGTTTCTCAATGAATAAGAATGTAAAATGCAATTCTCAGTAATGAAAGAAATGTAAAGTATTAAAATACCAATAAAATTTATCAACATAATTAATAAAAAAGCCAGGAACGTATAAAAAAGTGTCTTCACAATTCATGTTTTTCTTTTATTATGTCTAGGTACCAGATAATGTAGCTTGATGTAGTCTGATAAAAGCTACAGTGAAGTTGATCTTTTATTGAAGATTTTTGTCCACCTCATCATGCAAAAAAATGTTTAAAAATTCCTCTGATGACAGAAAAATTATAAAAATATATTAATTAAAAAAAAGGGATGTAGTCTACATCAGACTACTGTATATCAAACTACATTATTTGATCCCAAGGTGTAAAAAAGAACAAACTGTGAAGACATTTTTTTAGTGTTTCTTTGAAACTTGTAAATTTTAATTTATCAACATAAAAAGATATGTATAGGCTCTTATGATTAATGTTTGAAGTGAAAATTGTTTATTAGAAAATTATATTCATTCAACTAATTCATATAACAAAATAAAATTTTGCATTAATATATTTTAAAAATTTACCCTATATTTATTTATCTACAATAATATATTATAATTTATAATTAACATTTATATAATTCTTACCTGCTGCATTAACAAGAAACTTAGTAGAACCGATATGTTTTTCAATGTGATCATGACAGTTTTTAATTGATTCTTCAAGTTTCACATCACATTGCAATCCTTCTACTTTTTGTTGATTTGAATTCTGTAACAGAAAACATAAAAAGATTATATAAAATTAAAAAAGTGAATAATTTTATTCAAATTTTGTATTTTATATCTGATATAAATCTTTCCTAATATACTATTTTTAGACAAAAAAGCAATTTTATAATAGCTATAAATTTTAATAAAAAAGTTAATTCTTTTTCATATCACTGATTTTATACAATATAATCAGAGAAGAAAAATAAAATTGCTATAAATTATAATATTTTGAATATATTTGCTAAATAAATCTTTACAAGTCTCTTCTATAATTAAACTTAAAAGATTTTTAACATATTAAATAAGTTAAATTTTATTTATTCTTTTTATCAGAATAAATAACTTTTCATATTTCATTATCAATTAGTATTTCAATCATTACATTAAATATAATTTAATGTATCAATTAACTGTGAGACATTCTCTTGACTTGATTTTTATTCATTATTAATTTCAATACATTATAATTGAAATTTAGTATAAAAATCAAATCAGCTTTAATGTAAAGTTATTCTTATACATGACTTCTTATAAGAGTAATAAGATTGATTTTTTTTAAAGCATGTTGTTATAACTCTTTCACAGTAGCCTAATAGTTTGTTATTTGAGTGCCCTAAATGCAACAAATCTTGTTGTGAGATGGCCATATGACCAAGCAATTAAGGTGGAAGTCTACTGCTCTGAGGGACCAAGGATCAGATCTAAACAGGTCAAAAAATCCCAGTCCCTCATCACCTGGCATCCCATTGTGGGCCTAGCTGAACCCATAATGTGCTTGTTAAAAATACACATTCTTAGTGCCAACAGGGTGGAGTTAAAAAGTTTTGTTGCAATTTACTTCATTATTTGTATCCTACTATATTTGTTGACCCTATCATTAATGGAACACAAAAAATTGAGCAGTACAATGCTATCAAATTTTTCACAAAACTTCATAAAATTGCAAAAAAATTCACCACATGTCACAATGAAACTTCCTCAAGTTGAAGAATTACCTAAAACTATAGAAGTTTCTGATGACTGAAAAAATAACTGAAAAACTTCTAAAAAACCAAAATTGATATACTACAAACCAGAAAATTGAAAATTATGGATTGCTGAAGCTAATTGTTTTTATTACAATCTATCTATTAGGTAACCAAAAAAGTTATGTTGTTTTTTGTGAAACTACAAAGTTTAACGAATGTTAAATGCAATACACAATAGATGGCTCTAAAATTCCAGCAATATGTTAATCAAGATTTAATGCTGACTCATCTTATATAAAGAGAAGCGGAAAGGTTATCTCTTAATATTATAAAAATTAACCTGAAGATGAGTACTCCAAACTCTATAATTTGTGCTTGTATGTTGTATAAGTTTAAACTTGGAAAAAATGCCGTGCAAATGGCTCAAAAAATATGCCAGGTTTTCGGACAAGGTTCTATCAGCACTTGCACCACCCAAAGGTGATTTAGAAAATTTTCTTCTGGTGATGAGTCGCTTAAAGATGCGCCATGAGAAGGGCAGCCATATGTCATTAATAATGATGAATTACAGGCTGCAATTGAAAAAGATTCCGCTCAAACTTTACAAGCTCAGCAAATGGATACCTCATCAATTGACACCTGCCAATATTGTGCGTATGGTGGACTGCAAATGGAATTGTTCACTATGAACTTTACCATCTGGCCAGACTATTACTGCTAACGTCTACACTGACCAACTCCGTCGAGTTCACCAATCACTTTTGAAAAAACAGCCAGCTTTAGTAAACCGTAAAGGCGTTCTTTTCCAACACGATAATGCTAAAGACATCATGTTGCGCGTGTGACCTCTGACACAATTCAGACCCTTGGATGGGAACCTCTTTTGCACCCTCCTTATTTCCCTGACTATCACCTATTTTTAAGCCTAGATAATCATCTGCGAAATCGACAGTTCAGCAATAGAGAGGTTATAGAAACAGAGTTAGAGAAGTTTTTCAACTCTAAAGATCACGACTTTTATAAAAATGGAATTTATAAGCTTGTTTCCCATTGGGAAAAGACTATTGAATATGAGGGTGGTTATTTTGATGAATAAATTGTGTTATTTCCTATACATTTTTATATTTGTTTTCTTTCGACAAAAAATGACAGAACCTTTTTGGTTACCTGATAATTCTAAATTGTATAAGTATAAAATATAATTAAGCCTTCCTTTTAATTTACAGTCGAGCCCCCTATAATTACGGTCCCTATAATTACGATTCCTATAAAACTACGAAAAAATATATGTATTTTGGAAATGTTGAGTCGGATTAGTGTAGAATCGATTAATTTTATGGAAGAAAACCTTTCAATCAGCCGTAGTCCGTAAACTTGACACGTGTCGGGCTGTGATTGGAACGACTGATTCCTAATAAATTGGAACGTATCTATATCTTATAGGGGGGTCGACTGTATGTGACAAAACAAAACTATCATCTCAAAAGCTAATTCTTAACCTTTGCATCTTCTGTACCCTTATGCCATTAATGAATTATTATTCTGATAAGAAATTAAATTTATTCATTAAAAAAGCTATTACTATCAATACTTATTAAATTCATAAACTTTTGCAATTTTAATAAACAAAAATAAAAAAAGTCCAGTAATTATATTTCAAGGAATACTTTTATTAACCAAAATTATCTTATGATTGCAATAGCTTTTCTTTTGGTGTTGTACTCAATCAAGTTTTTCATATGAATTTATGTAAATTTTTTATACCACACTTCTTGCATTTTTATGAACTGTATTCTAAAAAAATGATTTATATTACTACTAAAAACTTGTCATGTCCATAAATCTCATAAAAAGCTATTTAGAAAATATCATAAAAATATACCAGTAATAGTAGGAAACTGAAAATAGCTAAAAAATTTTACACAGAAGTAAGTATAAATTATAAAAATTACATAGTAACTTAAATAACAATAAATAATAAAAATTATTATAAAACATTTCAACAAACTAAAAAAATATATAATTAAATCATTACTGATACTTTTTTTAAAATTAATCACAGCGTATATCTAAATTCTGCGAGCTGTATAAAGCAATATTAATAAAAGAAAAACAAATACATATTTTCCAAATATACAAGGTGTTTTGAAAAGTAATGCCTTTTCATTTCTATTGATTTGTTTTCATTCAGATTTCAAAAATAAATAGCAGAGCTGTATAATTCATCCTTTTCCACTCCTATAGCATTTTTCAACAGATACTGATATCTCTCAGGCAAGTGATATAGTTTGGTTGAAAACGGCATCTCTTAATAAATCATTGACTATAGAGAGTGATAGTGTCATTTTTTTTTAATGAAAAGATGAAAATTATCCTGAATCCACACAATGGAAGTTATTTTGAAAATTGTGTGAATTATTCCAAAATTTCACAATGATGCAAAATGTTCAGACAAGAACAAATGAGTCTATATAATCTGCAGTGATCTGGCTGAACATAACATTGTGGAAAAAATTTTGCCCTACAGTTAGAAAATAACCTAACTTCTCTGAAGCTCTGACCTAATGCCTATTGACTGCAACATATTTGGCCCAAAATAAAAATTTTCAGTGTGAAGAAGTTTCAAACAGATGACCAACTGAAATCCAATGTTCTCAAAAAAACAGATTTTTAGGAAACAACTATTTTCAGCCTTATGAAGCACTAGGATAAGTGCATAAATGTTTACGGTTCTTACATTGAAAAATAAAGCTATACTTATGTTTCACTTATTCAATTTGAATAAAATGCATTATTTGACAAATTTTAAAATTAAAAAGGTTTAGCTTTTCAAAACAGCCTCATATATAATGCATAACAAGAGGAAGAGAAGAACCTTTAAAATAAATTATTACTTATTTTTAAATCTCTCTGATTAACCAGATTCATAAGGAAAACTGTACAATGTATCTCAAAAAAGGTTGTTTCTGGCTTTATTATTATTTTTAGTTTTGTTCTTATTGAGATGGCTATAGTCATAGTCTTTATATGGTCTCTACACTATGTTGGGAAAAGTGATTGGACATCCCTGCAAAACATGGAAAATCCCTTACTGAAGCATGAGACATGTATGTATATTTGCTAGATAAACCCAAATCAGTTGTTCTGATAATAATACTGTGTAACACCATGCAAATCCCAGCTGACAGACTTCCTGTATGGGATCATTGCTAGATAACATATGCATGATCTCTGTGAAACACATCTCAAAGATACTCATCCAAAAGACTGTCATTCATATTATATAAATTGAAGGATAGTAACTGTGACAACCAGACAAGAAAATTACCACTAGAAGGCAAGGTGCTGAAGAGAGTGATGTGACAAAACAGGTCCTGGCCGATACACAACATCCAGGAGTGGCAAGCAAGAACCAGAACAATCACATTTACACATTACATATCAAATCTCATCTGATGGGATTTTACAAAATGCTGTTCAAAAACCATTGATCACCAAAAGTAACTAAACAGGCCCTCTATAGT
The DNA here is from genome assembly GCF_000671375.1 of Centruroides sculpturatus. NCBI lineage: Eukaryota > Metazoa > Arthropoda > Arachnida > Scorpiones > Buthidae > Centruroides > Centruroides sculpturatus. The sequence continues at coordinate 304,726 of NW_019384305.1, forward strand.
GGGAAAAACAGCATAAAAACTGGACTGTAGTATAATAGAAACATGTTCTCTGAAGCAATGAATCCAGATTCCAACTTTTCTGATATTAGTGATCAGAAAAGTTAAAATCTGATGGATGCATTTGGGTCTGGAGAATGCTATTACCCAAGTGTGCAGTTCCTTTGATGAAATTGGTAGAGATAGCATCAAAACATAAAGCAGTTTTTGTTATGTGGCTTGAAACCAATGGTTATGATCAGACAGAATGGATACCAATCAAGTGCCTATCAAGTCATTCTGGACAATCAGGTGTTTCCAACTTTTTAGCAAGTTTTGGAACAGATATGTTACTTTCAAGACAATAATGAAAGTTGCTATGTTGCACAGTCCACACTGTATAGTATCAAGAAAATAATTTGAAACAAAATTGACCTGTCCAGAACCTAACTAAACATCTGCGGGAAAACTTGATCAGCAGATTCAATCGAGGCCATCACTACCCACCTCGGTGGATAATTAGGCAAAAGCATTAGTGAAAGAATGTCAGCAAATTCCAATCATTATGCTCTAAAACTTCTTGGAGTAGATCAAGACGAATAACATGCGTTATATAAGTGCAAAAGGTGGCTCCACACGTTACTAATGTTGTTGGCAATAAAGCTTTTGTTTTGATTTGTGGTATCCAATCATTTTTTGCAACATAGCGTATAAAAATATTCTGGTCCATTTACTAATTAAATATGTTGAAATGTATTGATGAAGACTGGTATTTGGGTAAGATTCTTGCTCTGAAAGAGACAGTATCAACCCCCTTTGCACGGTGAATTTATTATTATTTACCGATTTAGACCGAAGATAATTAATTGCTTCTTTAACATTATCATTATTCCGAGATAAAACAACAACGCTAAAATTTTCCTTCAAAAATTTCTCAGCAATAGCTCTTCCTATTCCTTTAGTACCTCCAAAAACAACCGCTAAAGACGCCATTTTTAAACTTTAGCGCCACCTGATTTAAATTATAATTCTGATTTTTATGATATTCATATTTTGTAATATAAATAAATAAATATTATTTTAATAAACAGTAAACGATGTCTAGACTTTTAATATAAATATTTTAAATTATCTCGAATTCAAGTTATAGTAATAAATATGTTCCTGCTTATCTATCCAAAGCCTTTTTTTTTTTAAATTTTTAACTCTTTCCTGACTTTGGGCACTAAGAGCAAACCCATTATGGGTTCGGTTATGCCCAACAATGGGGTGGCCGGATGGTAAGGGACGAGGCCCAACATATCCGGATAGATCATTTCCGAAAAATTTCTGGGGATTTTTCGACCCGCCCGGATTCGATCCCGGTTCCTCCAGAGCGGTAGATTGCCACCTTGACCGCTCAGCTCGAAAAAGGGTGCTAGGATCTTTTTGAACTTCGAAGGTCATTAATTTGTATGAAATTGCTTTAAAAAATATTTTTTAAAATATATTACGAAAGTAAATGAGAAATTTTCCATAGAAAAATATTTAGTAGGAACCGAGGAGTTACGAACCATGGAAACGAGTAGGAGTTACATGCACAACGATTGAATTCGTTGGTAAAAGACCCAGCGGCATAACTCATATATTAAGATACTAAGCACAATTAGAAAATTATTTTTTTAAACAATAGAATTTCTCAAAAAAATCACAAAAAGGTTTTCTTGAATATAAATACAATGGGATGAATAATTTGTATCGAAGTTTTTTAAAATTCTTGAAAATGTCAGTCCTGGGCCAAATGGCTTAGATAACCTCTCCATGTTAGGACATGGGTTTTATGTTCTTATACTAAATTGTGCAGACATATTTATTGTTTAAAAACATATGAATATAAATATAAATGGAAGCGACTTCTAACCACCTCTAAAACATAAAAATTTGTCATTAAAAAAAACTGACAAATTAAATATAAATTTTATCATATTCGAAGTAGTTAGATAACTGAGCTTCCCCCTTTTTTTTTTATCAATTATGTACTTGTTTTAGAAAATGGAAGCATGGCGAGAGAGGTAAAACGAGTATATGACTCAGGTAAAGAATCTATCACAAGGGACTAACAAGACTATTTAATTTGGATCTTACATTTACGGGAGCCACAAAAACATTTGTTGCAAATTGTTCAGTCTATTGGATTTTTTTTTATTTCGAAAACAAAAAAGAACTATACAGTATTTATAAATTTTTAAAAGCTGCTTCCTTAATATAGCCTACTGCTGTAACTTCTGAAATATGTTGTGTATAACAATATATACTGTATAATATACATACGCTCGTTCCCAGAAAATAAGCATAATTGTCCAGTCCATAGATAAACATAACAAGCATAATAAAAAACAGCGGTAAAAATTCATGTAAACTTTACCAGACAATAAAAATTTCCAGAATGCAATCGAATGTTCCATTAAAATGTGCAAAATGTGCATGCTCAAAAAATACAGCAGTATTATTTCCGTTACAGTTCAGCCATCGACAACAATTTATTACCGTTTTACTGTGTGATACCGATAGTGATAATGCCGTATAGACGTTTTTATGAGAGGAAGAACAAGCTAGAAGCAGACAGTTTCAGATAGATGGGTTCAAGACGCGGAATGTGTTAGAGAACAATATACCCAGGTTTGGACTAGGAAATATTGAACCTCAACCAGGAAGTAGCTGTCCAAAAATTACCACCTTCAATAGACCCTCTATTTGACATTAACAGCGCGTCATAACAGATGTATAGTAGCTATCTGCGGAGCAATCTATGCCCACCAGTGTTAAAATTTCACAAAAAACTGTTTACAAGAAACTTCAAGCGAATGGTCTTTTTGCCAAACTCCAGTGCTTTGCTTTGCAGTGACTTGTACACAGAAATGCTCTGCTAAGATGTTCTAACTAATGTGGACTTTAAATTAATGGAGTTATGTTCTATTTACTCACGAGTACGTACACTCTACAAAATGATTCTTGTGGGATTAGAATCTGGAGAGAACGGGACAATATGAACAGACCCATGAACATCGCGGAAAGAGACGCGATTTTGATAGGACAGGCTGGAGAAATATTATGCTTAATGGTTGTACTAAGCTTCGAGTTTTTCAAGGGGGTTCCATCATAACAAGAAGGTACAGAGACGAGATTTTGGAACCACATATGCACGGGCATTACATGTACAAATAATACCTACGAACGTAGGGTAGAACGAGTTGTATATATGATATTCAAGCATAATGGACTAAAATTTTTACAGGCATAAGAATTGAATTTGCAAGTAAAATCTGTTTGATGTGAAATGGTAACGCAACAAATTCCTTTCTTTATTTCTTGTTATTAATATTTGAGAAATTCTCTTAATTTAAGTGCAGTTGAAGTAATAAATTCAGTATTGACATTTAAATTTTTTGAATAATTATATAATTGATTTCACTGCTAAAATTAATTAAGTTCTTAAAATATAATTTTTTCTTAGACTTTCAATTTGTAAATTTAGTATATAAATATGATTCTCATGTGCACAATGACAGAATATTGACAAAAATCTTAATTGTGAATCATATTATTAAACCTAATAAAAATGGAACATTTTTCTAAAATTGGATTTTTATAATTCAAAAATTTTCTTTATAAATTTGCGTTTTAATTTAAAAAAAATAATTATTATAAAATGGGCTCAATAAGAAGTGTTTAAAAATTATTTTATGCACATTATAATAGATTCAGTGTGAGAAAAGCCATGAACAGCATAGGGCTGATGGCAAAATAACATTGAAGCTAAATGCTATTCCTACATTATTTGATGTACTGTACAGTACATCAAATAAGGAAGAATGTTTATGAAAGAATAACTTCGGCAACACAAACAAATAGTAAAAGAGTAAGTAATCTTTTATTTATACCTTAAAATATTACTTTAATTAATATAATAACATTGTTATTCATCAATACCAATCTACATTGTAGGTTAAATCATACTTGTATATCATTTCGTGTAATATAGTCTCTATTTTTTCAATTTATAATTAAATTATATTCACTATATAAATATTTTTATGTCTATATATTTAACTTCATTATCTTTATTAACTGTATAATCTATTATGTATGATATAGATGAAATACAATCACCACAAGATTACCTAATTATTGAAGATAAAGAATTTTCCAAAGTTATTTCTAAGTTAAAAGAAGAAATAATCTTAAAAAAGAAAATAAATCAATGAAGAAAGAAATTACAAATATGAAGTTGACTTTGTTTGAATTTTTATCCAAAGAACAAATTATTAAATACCTTAAACCTTTAAATACTGGATCATTGTTGACAACATTATCTTTTATTAAATTATCCAAAAAAATTATTTTAAAAACATTCTGTTGGATTATTTAAACAATTAATTATTAAAACAAAATATTATATACAAGCTGAAGTACATTAGGAATCATTATCAATAAATGATAAAATAATTCTAATTTTTTAAAGACTGCTAAATCTCTGTCTATACAGCAATGAATAGAGGTGTTTTCATTACGAACCTCCAGTATTTTATATTAATATATATATATATTATTTATCATTTCATAAAACTGGCGAATATATTGTGTTGTAAGCGGATACAAAATAAAGATTAAAGTGTTTAAAATTTAAAAAAAAAATAAGCTTAAATTAAACATTATGAAATTTGGTAATGTTAAGAAAACAATTTGATCAGAAATTTTGTCAAATTATAATTAAAATAATTTTTCTAGGGAGAAGGAAAGAATAATATTCCAATGTTAAATTTCTGTATATAAAAAATTATATGATTAAATTATTTTTTTTCTGTTATTTTAATAATTTGCTGATTATTAATCCTCAAATTTAAGAATTTACAATAATGAAAAGCTGTTCGTTATAAAGAAGAATAGATACAAAATAACGCTATTTAACTACATTACAAACTCTATTAGATGAATGTAATTATACGAAAACGATTTAGATTCTATAAATTAGTTAAGTAAATGTCAAACTACTAAGTATTTCTTAGTAAGAAAAGTTAATGCCCGAAACAAGGAGAAAATCAATGATATACTATTGATAAAGAATTAGGAAGTAAAAGAATAAGAATCGATCGCAAAGATAACTTGAATTATTCAGTATTTATTTACAAATTAATACAGCTTCCTCTTTCAGTTTTCGTAAGAATGGACTAGTAAAGCTTTTGCCTAAAGCCTCATTCTTTTAGCAGCTTCAAATACACACAAATACAGTATATGCTTTCCAATAGTCTGTCTTGGTTTAATATATACTGAAAAGCCTACCAGTGGACGAGTGCATAAAACAATTGAACCAACCAGTGGCCAAATGGATAAAAACACTGAGCACTGGTAGTGGGTTCGCGCCTCGCCTGGCTTGGAGTTTTTCGGGTTTCTTCATGCTAGAAACAACTAAATATTGGTCAGTTTTCTATATAAAGCCCTCCCATAAAGCTTCCCCATTCGGCAGATTACTTACCTGTCGCGTATCCAAACGGAACAAACTTAAAACCATTGAACATTGGTAGCTAGTCGCGCTTGGCCAAAAAAGCTAGCTACGTGGAATTTTCCATGTTTTCTTCAACTAAATAAGAATTTGTTTCTCTTTGCAGATCATCCAACTGTTGCGTTGTCTTATTCTGTCAATTTATCTATTTGAAATCTATTACTCAACAAGAATTCTAGACGTTGTACAATATCAAATATCAAGTCATATGTATGAGCTTTATTAAAGATTCTATGCTTCGTAAGTCCATACCTGGCAGAGGCTTTCTACTTCTACTGAGCTTGAGGTCCTATTATTTATATTGAAAAATATATTTATTCCTTTTAGTATCGATCCTGATTGTTTTTCTTTATCTACATACAATAATTAGAGCGTGTCTTTCTATGGTTTAATTGCTTCTATATATTGTATTATTTCAAGAAATTTTGTATTTCATATTATTTTAAAAAATTCTGGTAAAGTATTCAAATTCCATTTTTATTAATACAACATCGTAAGTTATATTTATTTAAGTACAGATGAACTAAAAAATGTTAACAGTATAATAAAACAATTTTTATTTATGTTACGACCTTTCATGAGGATTAGAAGAACTCCATCCATCCAGCATTCTTTCTCCTTTGCTCCAAAATCAATTTTAAAGTCGTATAAGTCAACAGCAAAGAAAAAGAAGTATTTTAATGAACACTTGTTGTTTAGCAAGTATTGCAATGGCTCTTACTCGATTTTTTTGGCACTCGAACAATAGGTTAAGGAGACCATTAGAAAGTCCAAGAGTTTTCAATTATACTAGGATGTGAAATTTAAATAATAACAAAAACTTAAAAAGAGTAATTTTGTTTTAACTATGATTTTAAAAATATCCATTTAAGTTTATAAAACATTATGACACTAGTTCAAAATTAAAATTGTGTGTAATGCCATCCGCTACAAGATGTTATTAAAAAAATAACTTTTATACTATTAATTTTTATAAAAAGGCAAAAAAGAATTAATTTTTCAAATAGATATGAATTTAGGCCTATATTTATAGAAGTATTGTAAATGCCAATAACGAGTTTAATGTTTATTAAGTCCGACTCAAGATATGACACGTGACTCTGTGTATCTTTACACCCCGTCAAGTTCACCCCCATCCAAAGATATTAAACGAAATAGATGTCCAAAAACAGGGGGAATTTTCCCCCTGTTTTTTGGGGGGAACATTTTTGGGTTTAGGAGGTCTCAAAACGTCGAGATAGACATTATATAAAATTAAAATGGAGGACATGTCTTGCTTTCTGACTACTATATAGTAACCAAATTCAAAAGCATTGTGGCACTCCTAAAGTGAAGATATTTGATCATCCGATATATAAATTAATAAAAGTTTACAATGACTAAATACATATTTGTAATGAATATCTTCAATATAATTTAGTTTGAAGATACTACGAAAGAATAATAATGCTTGTTGATGCAACCTGCTCTAATTTCCAGCTCTTCGGGTATCAAATCATTCGATCTACTGAAGAAGATACGACTAATTTGAAAATGTGTTTACTGTTTGCTTCGTTAAATTTAAGTAATATGATTCTATGCCTCATATATTATGATAAAAGCTGTTAATTAGTTAATCTTTAAGACTATCTGATTCGAATTCGCATAAACTTTTATAGAAATTTTCAGAGAAGCGCCCGTTCTTCTCAGTCGTGATTTAAATGAACTTTTCTAAATACTAAAGTTTTAATTGTGAATCTAGAAAATGAAGAGGAAAAACCCTTGACAGCACCTCTGAAGAATGTATAGAGGAACCTATAAAACCCTAATCCCAGGGCTCTTGATGCTCTCACCATCCTCACTACATGGATTCATGATAATCTATGAATCCATATAATATACGTATTCACAAATTACACTCTATGAGAGATCGAAAATGCTGAGTCTATACGGTAACTTAAAAAATTGTTCTCGATGATGATCATGTTATCATCCATCACGTCATGATGATGGATTGTTTGACATGATGATCGAATCCACTCTAATTTATTTCTTTACTTGGATTGTTCCATCATGTAACGGTTTCTTATGAGAGAATCATTCATTTTAACCATGAGTTATGGACAACTCAAAGTTATTCACCATCATAATATATCATGGATGAGAAATAATCCCTAAAGTAGGTGACGACTTGTTAATAAAAAATATTAATTTAAACTCATGTTTTCTTTATAAATTATTTATTAAATGATCTTTTATTTAAAAATACAAAGAGGTTTTTTTTAATTCATAAAAATATTTATTTATTCAATAACATGACAGACATTAATCAAACATTTGTAAACACTAAAACGATTATATTAATTAAAATTTAATTAAAAACTTATAATTTTGAAGTAATTTTATATATATATATATATATATTTGAATCGACTTTTTAAGCCTTCGAACCTGAAAAAAATGGGGGACGGTCACTCAACGGTTAACTGAATTTTGGGCCACCTGTGACGACCCAAAACTCAGTTAACCATTGTAGAAACTAAATTGCTCTCTTCTTCGTGTTCATATTTACTTACAAACTTTACAAAAATTAAATTATGGCGTATTAAAAACATTTTTTTTCCAGACATTCACGCGTTAACTGACTTTTGGACCACCCTATAGCTTTGAAGACAAAGAAACAGGGAAAGAAGTAAACGATTAAGTTACAATTATTGCACTGCTTTTTTTAATAATAATATTAAAAAATAATTAACAAATATAATTTTAATATAATTAACTATATTAAAAGTCGAAATTCTTTCACTTTTAAGCTGTTTTTTTTATTTTTTTTTTTTAATTTTTTTTACTGAAGAGTATCAAAGAAACTGAGCGGTCAGATCGACTGTCTGTTGTAAGTCCGAATAACTTTGATAATCACAACATTGAACTAAACCGTAATTCGTAGATGAAATATCGTGAAATGTCGTAGGTGATTCACAATTTTCATCGTTACGATCGAAATTCTCCGATTGCTCTTCTTCGTGATGATGCATGGGCCTAGAATGAAATGGCCAAGTCTGAAAAGATACAATTGAAATCGCTATAAATTTTTTCTAGTACTAAAAATTTTCATCATCATCTTCGTCCGTATATATATATATATTTATTTTTTNTAAGTTTAAAAATAATTTGTTTTATAACTCTCGTAGAAAAATATGAAATTTTATATATATTTTATTTCATAAAATTGAATTATTATATGTAACAAGACTTACGTGGTGTGGGAAATCACGTTACTAGCAATTTAGAACACAGAAAATGTGACATTACGCGAAAACATGAAGTAATTTCCTGTTTAAATGCTATTTCATACTTATATATATATTTTTTAAAACGTTAAGGCTGTAAGAGAAAAAATAAATTAACGTTATAGAGGGAGAGAGATTATATTATATACGATATAAACTTTATTTCTTTGAGAGTTATACAACCGTTCCTGGAATGTGTGTCAGTTGAAAGACAACAGATGTCTTCTTACAAACTTTATTGTCCAAACAGACGTTGGGTTTGTTTGTGCGACTTTGCTACGACAAACATACAAGTTGATTCAACCTGACGCCCCTACAAATTGAACGCATTTTTAGATATTTATAGCACAAATCGTTATGATTCGACACCCTTTACGAAGAATTTTAAAATATCCCATCTTTATGTCTTTACACTCTTTAAATATAAAGACTTATTATATTTTCCTATTTGAAAAGTCATTGTAATACGAATTCTATAAGGAGAAATCTAAATGAAACCAATTTAAATCTTAAATTAGAAATAGAAAAATTGTTTTGATAATAGTAATAAACACAAAAATTTTTTTGGGGGGAAAAGGAGACTTCAGAAAAATAATTTCTCCTTTCGCAACCAGGCGGTGTTTTAGCGTGATGTCATTCTTGACGTCATTTCCTTCTACAGTAGTATCCGGTTTGAAAGGAACCAGCTGGAATGTCACATTGTCCAAACAGCGACAAAGTCTTCTAGCAGTAAATGTCTCGTTGTTTATCTTAGTTTTGGCCCTCTTTTAAGTTATTAGCAATTCTGTTCTTCACGAAACGAAACAGATTTCGAACTCCAAAAATTTTATAAAAAAATATATATATATATAATAAACATGCCGAATGTTTTTAAAATACTGTATAACTTATGATACAATTTATTATTAAAGAATGATTCAAAACTCTTATTTAATAATAAACTACGAAATACAACCGTGTTCCAAGTCAAAGAAATACTCACCAAAGTGATAGGATGAATGGACGAAGATTGAGGCGCATCTTCTGTTAAGATCTGTCGTAAGTGAGAGATGTAACTGGCTGCTAACCTTAAGGTATCGAGCTTAGATAATTTTGTATCAGCTGGAACCCATGGTAAAGAGGTTTTTAACTTGGAAAAAGCCTTACTCAAAACTCTCATTCTGGCTCGTTCGCGTGCATTAGCTGCATTTCTTTGAATCTTTTTACCTCCTTGTCTCAGTGATACTTCGTCTTTTTTTCTTCTGGCCATTTCAGGGAGGATCTGAAATAGTTTCCCTATTAATTATTTTAAATTTTATAGTATAAAACTAATAGTTTACAGCTCATTTTAATGACGATTCCTCTAGAGGATGGAGGTCGTTCAGGTTCGAGTCCATCATTGTGGCACTCCTAAAGTGAAGATATTTGATCATCCGATATATAAATTAATAAAAGTTTACAATAACTAAANAAAAAAAAAAAGGATTTATTGTGAGAATATCTAAACATATGGAAGTAATTCTTTGTATATAGGTTTACCATCAGTACAGTACAGTTTCTTCGTTATAACACTATGATTTATGAATGTAGATTGTTACGTGAATTGTGTGTATAAAAATTACAGATTACAACGAAAAAATTTATAATTTTTATATCGGATTTATCCATTATTTTTAAAGATTTTGTAATATTTCATGTAAATATAATGGATTCGTGTATGACACGAGAAACGAAATTTACTTTACCTTATTCGATTTTCGTAGCGAAATACTCTTTCTTAACATGAAAAATATATATATATATTTATAAATTAATGTGTTTAAGATTTTTATGTTATTAAATATTTATTATGTTTAATAGGAATTGCATTAAATTACATTAAATTTGCGCTAAGCTTTGCTTCGTAATAGATGCTTAGAAACTCAAAGCGAGCGTTATGGGGATTAAATAGTGTCTTAAAATTTTGATTTATTAATTAAAAATGATTAATTAGGTGTTTAAAATAATAATTAAAATTAATTTATATTAATAATCAAGCGCTGAGAGAGATGAGAAGAGGCTCAAACCATTCGTAATGTGGGGCAATATCCTGGCCGAGAGCAATAAAAACATATGAATAAAGTTAATAAAACAAATAAAAAAATATATTTTTTTTCAATTTATTACTTTCATACGGTCTTTGTTTCACGTAAAACATCAAATTTTGGGGCCCTCCTGTGTCTAGATCCTTGCAAAATGGCCCTACTGACCTCTTCTATCAGAACTTTTATATAATTTCTAAGTTCTAAATATATTTAAAAAATTTGTTAATAAAAAGAATTTTGTAATATATTCGAATAATTAATTGCAAATAAGTGTAAAATATAATGTACATAAATTATATATTTATTATAGTAGAGATTTAAGAGTCTCTTGAGCATCAGCGAATGATCGATAATAAACTCTGTGATAATTAATCATTGATAACATGCAAAAATAGTTGATAATGAACTGTTTTAAATGGAATATATTATAAGGAAGTAGCATCTTCTGACACAGGAAAATCAACAAGGATATTTGGCCCAGGCTACACATTTAAGAGACTTTCAAAAACATTTGTTACAAATTGACCTCTGAACTCCGTACCCCTTGAAAACATTATAAAGAATTAATTAATAGCTAAGCTAACAGGCCTTATCAAAAGAAAAAAAAATCACTTGATCAGGGCCTCATAGTTATAGGGCCTCAAAGATATTTTTCCAAATTATTTATTACATCTCATTTCTTGTCAATTAAGCAAAGGCCTGTTTAATTTTAATCAAATTTTATTACAAAAAATTATAATATAATTATTATTAACAATAAAAAAAATATATTAAAAAAAATCTTTGAATAATTATTTTAATTAATTTAATTAATACTTTATTAGTAAATTAATTACAAACTGCTCTGAAGGATGTAGATATTGACTGACAGTTCCTTGTATAGAACACGAGATATCGCTTTCTGATGAGTAAGTAAGTAACTCGCTGATGTTTTTCTTTTTTATTTAACAAGATAAATTTAAAATGGTATGTTCTAATATTATTTTTAAACTATAATTAGGAAGGAACCGCATACCTCTTACGAAATAATCGAAAGATCAATGGAGACTTTACAAGAAAACAAGCAATTATCTTAATGTAAAAATGGAAAGAACAAAATCAATTTTTTTTTTTTTTTGAATTAAAATAATTGTTTCTGTTTAAAATTATATTTGTAAATAATTTCTTCTTCTTCTTTTTTTTAAATTTAAGTGTATAAATATAGAAAATCATTAAATTAATTACAAAAGATAGAAAATTTCTTACATCAATCGCATGTTTATAAGTGAATTTGGAATTGTATTTTTAAATACGTTCGCTTTAATTATGTTTATTTTAAAAAAAATAAATATTATTTAATTTATTTAAGTTGAAATTTAAATAATTATCGATATTTTGTACAATTTCGGTGGTAAAAATTCCCTACAACTATCGAAATTTTAGTGAAAAATTCTAATAAAAATTTCCAAATCTTCAAGAAGTTTTCTCTTAAAAATTCGTTGTTAAAAATAATTACTTTATAATTTAAATTATATAAAATATATTTTTAATCCTTCGTGTTTTAATTATTTACAAAAATAATAATAATAATGGTGTCCTTTCTTTACAGAAAATAATTCATGGCATCGATAAGTAAGTAACGAACAAGTAAGCTGCTACAAAGTACGAAAAAAATCAAAAAGAAAATGAAATTATGAGCAATTTCACAGTACAGAAGTTTGTTTATTTTAATGTTATGTATGTTTTTTTGACATAACCTCTACCCCATCACTCTATGGCACTGACCTTTGACCTCTGCCCGGTAATCCGGTAATCCGAACCGCGCAGTTTCCTAGCAATAAAAACACAAGAGTTTTAATGGTGGTCCCCAAAGAGATGAAATCGCTCCGAGGCAGGTTGCTGCCTCTTTGCGGAATCGTATGCCGGAGGGGAATTTACTATACAAGTAAATAAATTCATTGCTTAAGATTAAACAAAATGGCGGATGAAAACGCTTCGGGCTTTTCATCATTCCTTTTCTCTTGAAATTAATTGATTATAAACATATCAGAAACAGCAGACATTCTTTGTATTAAATGGTTCTATTTAGTAATTAATAAATATGTAATTACATTAATTTAATTTCGACGTATNAATATAACACTTGTCTATTCCTTTATATTATTAAATATACCAATTAATTTATTATAAATCCATAATACTTATCACGCTCCTGATGCTAATTGAGTTAAAATTACTCAAAAGCTAGTAGAATACAGACTCAAAACACCATTCTTGTAGATATAAATTGATCTAAAATGGCTTCAAATAAGTGAAATATTAATAGATAACTTTATAAAATGTATTATTTTTTTATTCATAAATTATATAATGTATAAAATAAAAGAGATAAAAAGTTACATCACTGTAGTAGACCCCCTATAACACTGTTGATAATTCCGTTTTATATGAATTCCATGTTGTACGAGTCACTTAGATTTTACAAATACGTGAGCCGTTCACAGCCCGGCACACGTATTTGTAAAATTTAAGTGACTGGTACAACATGAAATTCATATAAAACGGAATTATCAACAGTGTTATAGGGGGTCTACTACAGTGATGTAACTTTTTATCTCTTTTATTTTATACATTATATAATTTATGAATAAAAAAATAATACATTTTATAAAGTTATCTATTAATATTTCACTTATTTGAAGCCATTTTAGATCAATTTATATCTACAAGAATGGTGTTTTGAGTCTGTATTCTACTAGCTTTTGAGTAATTTTAACTCAATTAGCATCAGGAGCGTGATAAGTATTATGGATTTATAATAAATTAATTGGTATATTTAATAATATAAAGGAATAGACAAGTGTTATATTAACTAAATTTACTTATTTTCATAGAATAGAGGATGCAGAAACATTTAAAATCATACTATTTACAGTAAAGTTAGAATGTAAATCATTCGTTCTAAAACCAAACTCTAATGATTTAGCCGTATAAAAAAATAATAATAATAATTATATATTTAAAAATTATAAAATAAATTATAAAAGTTGATTTTAAAACGAATAAAATACACTTTTCATTCATCTAAACTGTTATAGAGCGTGAGTAAAGTGAAATATAATTTGATTCCTAATCTTTATTTATAATTATCTACAATACAATTTTGCTATAAGATTTAATAATAATTATAATTATTTTCTATATTAGTAATATAAACTTTTAACGTATTTTTGCACTCTAATAATAGAGAGAATTATTGTTTAAAACTTTAACAATTATTAAATTAAAGAGTATCTTTGGAATTTTAAACATTTTTTTTTTGTTTTTTTAAATTATAAAATAAGAAAAATGTTATAAAATATAAGAATAAATGAATAAAAATATTTACCTTTAATTAATTTCCTCGGAAGAAATTAAGGGAGAGAAAAAAAAAAGAATTCATCAAAGGGTTGACATATTGAGATGAGAATTTCGACGTTTTTACTATTCGAGAAGACTTTCGATTTCATTAAAAATATTACCTTGTCGACTTAGAAAAGAACTAAGTTTAGATCACGCCCATCGGGACTTAACCATCCAATCAAGAAGCAAAAAGTGTTGGCAAAGCGACGAAGGATGAGATTGGAGGTGGTGTTGGGTAACTGTCACCTAAAAGGAACTGTTGGACAGATGTTAAAGGAGAAGTTTAACTTTCCCGCCGAAAGACACCTGTATAGAATTTTAAATGCTTTAAAATACCTTCATCTAAATGCGATTATCTACATTTTCTATTGAAAAAAAAAGAAGAAGAAAACACTTTACTATAACCTTAAAACCATTTTTCTATTGGGAATTTCGAATAAAAAGTGAAGAATAACTCTTACCGAAATCACAATCAGATAAATTCCATTCGAATAAACCAACGATTCTCTTTTAAATTTCTCTTACAATTTTACTCTGTTCATATTTCCGGTATTTATAAATCTCTTTCAGTCATCGAGTCGAAGCATTTTCTCTCGTTTCAGGGGAACGAAAAACTAAAATTCCCCTAGTTCAATGACGTGCTAATAGTTGGTTGGGGCGGTAAAAACCATTTACGTGGCTGACTTATGGGTTCTTGTCGCGTTTTCTAGCGATGAGATGTTCTTGTCATTGTAGCAACTGACAAAACAAGGTGACAAATGCTGATGATGTAGATTTTAACCGAATGAAAAAATCCACCCTGTAAATGCTATTTGTTAACCGTCGTATATATCTTAAATGAGATCAGATAATTTACGAGATAACAATGAAGGGTAACCTTAAAAAATATAGGCTATATATTAAAATATTAGTAATTATAGTGTCTTTCGCGTTATTAACCAAACATTTCTTCGTTTGTATCTTCAATTAATTCTGTGTAGTACGTGGCACGTGGTGTGTTTATAATGTAAAATGATCTTTAAAAAAATCCTTAAATATTCATTAAAAATGTGGGGAAAATTTAATAATAATTTGTTTTTTTTACAAATTAATTAATATTTATGTGTTTTGTAGCATTAAGAGGATTTAAAATTTGAAATTTTCTGCTGTCTTTAATACTGGGGCTTTTGCATAATAAAGGCTTCAAAATTTTTGTGAGAAAATCATCGAAAAAACGTCAGAAATTGTTTAAAATCTAAAGACTTCTGCAGCAAAAAATGATAAATAATATATTTATGAAGATAAAAAAATAGTTTTCTCATTATACTTATCCAGATGGAAAATTATAAAAGTAAGCTCTTGTTTATCCAATGGGAAAAGATACATAGCTCATATAGACACAGATCGACCTTATACTTTAACAGGTACGTCAATGTCTATAGTTGATCAATCTTCTAGTGCTGTATGTAATGTAATCTACCTCGGTTCTCTTCGTCAGTCGTCGTATGAACTGTGACGTCACGTCGTAAGGGGATATGGTAACAGAGACAAATTGCTGGGAGTTTGCAAGACACCGGATTAGTAGGGCTCGACCTTTAACGTCGAAACTCGGAGGTGGTCGACGTACCAAGAATATAATATAAACATTGAGATAGTTTTTCATCTCTCGTCAAATTTTCACCATATTCTGGAAGGTTTTTTTTTCTTTTTATTTAAATTTTCAACACGGTAGAGCTTTTTCTACACAGTACAGAGCTTACAGGTCATGTAATGTCTATCGCGTTAAGGTTGCTTCTAATACTTAGCAAATTAAATTGAGATAATAAATTCGTGATTAAAACTAGATAGAGAACATATCCAGTTCTGATCATCATCATCATCCAGTTCAAATAATAATGATGGACTGGATTGAGCATCACGTAAAAGTCCTCCATCTCGTTCTGATCATCATCCTCAGCATCCTCAGCATCCTCTACTTCAGACGATGATAGTGATTGGTACTTTTTAAGCTTTTTTAAAATATTATTTATCAATAAAATAAATACAATATTTTAAATATTAAAGAGCATTTTTACCACTGTAAAAAACGATGTTTTATGCCCTATAAATGCATAATATAAAGTAAATACATTAAGAGATGGCTTAACTTTTAAAATTTTACTTTTTTTCTCTCTTAGAATGTTTTAATTTTAATTATAATGCTTTTTAATTATAATTTTTACAGAAAATTTAAAGTAATTATTTGCAGATTTCTAGTATTTACTTCTAAAATCGTTAAAATAACGTAAATATATATTCAAAATATGTAATTATTCAAATATATTTAACTAAGAAAGAAATATTTACATTGTTTTTTTTTTTATTTTCTTTTCTTAAATCTAAAGCGATCGAATGCAAAATTCATACATTTTATATACGATCACCAAGAGAAATTTCTCGTTTCTCCAATACCGTTTCTATAATTTATAGGCAAAGTTTCCCCACTTCCACTTTCATTTTAATATCTAAACAAGATACAAGAGAATAGGAAAATATGTAAAGGGGAAAAAAAATTCAAAATTATTGTGACAAATGTTTATAAATTGACAGCTGGAAGGGAGAGAAAAGAAACCATGAAAACTTCCTTCCTCCTACTGCTCATCCAATGGAGTAAATGCCCTATAAAATACGGTTTTTATGCAACAACCAACTGTTTATTTCTACTTAGTATAAGTCGCGTGTACACCCGGTGCCTCGATTTGTTTTAAAGAGGAATTGTTTATACGAAAAAGAAATGTACGACTTTCCCTAAGTAGCATCCACCGATCCTATAGTTAAACGAGTAGAACGTTACTTAACGCTTCGTTTTTATGTATAAGAAGCTTAAATTATTATAAAATACTATATAATTAAATGATATTTTTCATTATAATCTAACATTAATCGTTTCTTCCTATTAAAGAAATCAACACCAGGAAATGCTAACAGAAACCTTATGTTACTTCCTTTGATATGTACCGTATTGCAGAGTGATGTAGCATGAAAAATTTGATAAATTCTAATTAAAATATGTCTTTTAAATAATAATTTGCACGTTTTTTCAACCTTAATATGTTTAATTTTAACATGCCGATCGTTATATTAATAGAATTTCACACATACTCGAGCGAAAACCGAGGGGGATGATCGCAATTCTGTTGCTTTTAATGAACGCTCTAAAGATAACGAGTCGCATTTAAAGAGAGAAGTAGGCATAAAGAGATGCCGAAGATACATGTCAGCTGTTACACATTTTCTATAGACGGCAAGTTCCGGACTAACACCTAAATATACCGTAACATAATCACTTGTCTCCCAAATAAGTGACCAGCGGGTGGTCGCCGCCGACAGACAAAACATCCCGATAGATGCGCCTCTAGCGACTATATCGGAAAACACGTCATTGGAATTCCCAACTGGTGAATATATTATGAGAAACGTTGATGTGATTTTAATCCTGTTAAACTTTCCTCTCTTTCTTTTTTTTTCTTTTACATTTTAGCAAAACTGTTTGCATAATTATAATAAGATATATCTCTTAGATTTAGCAAAATGATAAAAATACCCACTTATAAATTTTTTTTATATGTAGAACAGTTTTAATAATTTATTATTTATTCATCGATTAAATAAAATAATAATTTAAATAAAAATGAATTTTTTTTTATTTATAATTTTAAAAAATTTACGTCGTAAATATAATAAATCAATCATTTAATTTTTAATTTGACGCTAGAGGCGTTTCAAAAATCACATCGAATTTTGCCGTCAGATGGCAGTAATTCGAATTTTATTAAATTTTCAAATCAAAATTTAAATTTTTTTTTTTTTTTTTTTACCTCAAAGACACAATTCGATATAAATTTTACATTATTTTATTTTCGTCTTAATAAAATATATATATATTTTTTTGTATATAAGCAATAAATTCTATTGCAGATTTAAATATTTAAAAAAAAATCACCTGACGTCACAAGTATTCTCTTAGTAATGGTCAGACTATTTTATACCGATTTTTTTTTTAATACCGAATTTCTGCTATTAATTTCCGATATTTCCCGGCAAATATCTGTTCGCGTTTATGACGTCAAGCTGCCGTAACCAATCATAACAGCAATAGCTAGGTGAATGCACCGTGAACTTGGCCCTGGCTGGTCGATACGTCCAACATCCGGGCACCGTCCATAAGCAACCAGGAGGGAAGATGGAGTGTCCCATATCACTCTAGGCCTTCCGCCTTGGAAAAATCAAAGAAAAATCGCTAATATTAACGCCTCCGGTTTTAGTTTTCTATCAAATTTTACCGAAATCTTCTCTACGCATTTATATTAATTCATTACTTATCATTATTGGAATATATATATGTAACTGAAGTATAAGAGTTTAGGTTCGATCTTCTTCCCTCCCAACTATCTTTCATTCTGTCTCGGTTTATTGCTAGACTTAAGCTTATATCCTGTCCCAGGGGCTCATGAACCATTAAATGCGTTGTAGTCTTGTGATGAAGCATCTTAACTTTCTTGCCATAATTTATCTATTAAAATTTATTCGGTTATTAAACTATAAGATTAATATTTTGTACATGTAATTATGCAAATATTAAAATCAGTTTACGTAATAAATTATATTTACTGTCTTTCCTTGATTTGTACATTAAACTATTCGCGAAATATCTTTAAATAAATTAAGAATATTCATTTTGAATGTGGATTTTTTAATTTTTTATAAAGATTTCTTTAATTTATCAATGAAAATGTATGCAGAAATCTATAGATAAGTCATCCTTAACACCTGAATTTACTAAAGAAGCATCTTTATCTTTAATATATCCATTAAAATATACCTAAATAACATAGTTTAAATTATAATTTTCCATTTAATTACTGCATATTTTTATGTATTAAAATTTCATATAAAGGTTTACACGATTTATTTATTAAAATATACTCAAATATCTTTATCTAAATCATACCATTTAATCTTAATTTATTAACCAAGCAAGCTTTATCTTTTTACCTTAATATAATCATTAAAATATAACAAGATATCACAGTTTAAATTATAATTTTCCACTTAACAAGTTGATACATCGTCTGCATTTTCTCTCTACTTCTAATTTATCTATTAAGATATACGTATTCAGTTATCACTTGGATCAATTATGATGTTGTAAAGTTGTTAGTAGAATAAATATTAAAATTTAACTATATAAAAGTCTCTCTTATTTAATAATTTGTATTTATGGTCTTCATTTTGTAGAGAAATAATCTTTTCCATGTAAATTTACGATATTTCTCGTGACTAAAAGAGATTATATGGATCCGTTACGAATCTTGTTTAGGATGATTTTTAGAGGGAGAGAAACGATCTTATTTATGGTTACGATGCAAATCTCATATCGTCGATTTAATTATCACGTAGTAGACATTGTTAAATAATTATTTTCTTTATTTTACAATGAGTTGTACTTTGATAAATTTACAACTAAATTTTTATTTCACGAAAGTTTAGTAATTTTTCGTGTAATTTTTACTTATCCACAATTTATTTTACTTTCTCATAATTTAAAATTAATCATTTGTGTATGGCTCTATGTTATTCTTAAAGTTTTAAGTCCAGATTCGTAGATTTAAGTTGAATTTCTAACTTAAAATCTTATATATATCTTATAAACATCTTTAAATGATTGAAAAAAAATCATCCATTTTTCTTATAATTTAATTTATATAAATAATTTAGTTTTGGTTTCATTTCTTTTTTCATTTCTGAATTGGAATGAAGATCAAGTTAAGTATCAAGTACAATAAACTTATCCTCTAAGCTCAATCGATCGAAGAGTAAGAGAACGTTGGAAGAAGAACAGAAAAAGACAGCTTCCGTGTTGACAGAGTGACCGCCCAAGTTAAAAAAAAAGGGGGGAAAAAGAAAAAGGTTTACCATACGTCGAAATCGCGTATCTACAGAAAACAGAAAACAAAATGTTTTTAAAAGCTGTTATAACAAAAGATTTTTTTTCGCCATCAAATTTTTACATTTCTAAGTTAAAGGACAGATTACAAAATGGCTGCCATTTCTACTCGTTAGGAACAGTATCAGTAATACATTGGCACGAATTTCTTTTACGTTATTTTTCACCAAATATCTCGTTTCTTTCTACAAATGGCTATCATTTGAGGTTTTGATATAAAGATAACAAATCATCTCGACCGCAACCATCTATTTTCTATCTTCCTTTGAGTTAACTTTTATGTTATTCTCTAAGGTACATTACTTAATTGCTATACAAAAGTATTGTATAGATGATGTAAATGTTTAAAATTTTCTAAAATCGATCGATTAAACTCTTATTCTACCGATTATATATTATAATATAAGCTCGATTTGTCGATTTTTTCGATCGTCTAGCAAGCAATTCGTATCAACAAATGAAACACGTTTTCTCTTTATGGTCTACACCGTATCATCCGAAAGAATTGAAAAGATAAATTTAGAAAATTAAAAAAAATAAAACTAAATTTTATTGGTTCGTTCATTGATCTATCCGTTTAAAAAAAACACACCTTTATCTTGACTTTTAATAATATCTTTCAGCTTAAAAATAGAAAGAACGGGAGTTATACTAAAATTTTTAAACGTTCGATTAATGTTTAAATGAGAAAATAATAATAATAATAATAATAAAGCTTATAAATTTCAATTACATAAAAGTTAAAATACTTTTCCATTCATAAACTCTTCATTTATAAAAATCGTTCTTCAAAAGCTTTAAATTTTATAAGGTATTGTATACGTATATAAACTCCGGTTAAGTGTTAGTAGATACCATATAACATTAATTATATATATATTGAATTTATTTATATATATAGTTACAATCCTTGTAAATATTTATTTATGTATTTCTTTAGGATTTTATCGACTTAGAGCATTCACAAACTTCTGACAGCTCGGTTGTTTTCTTTGTGGCGTAGGAAAACATTCTGAGTGGTATTGATTTATCCAGGGATGCTTCTAACTCCACCCCAACAACAAGGATTGCCTGATGAGTAGATCTGCTTTCTTTTGAAATATCTTCTTCCTTTCGAAGACCATTCTTCCTCTGCTACATTCTGTAAAGAAATAAAAAAAACCGCCGATCAGTTCGGCTTCTCTGTATAGCTCCTAAGCTAGCGGGAAAGTATCATTTACAGGATGAATTCCATCGCAACTATCAATACAACAGATAATAAAATTAGTTTTTTGAGCAATTAAAAGGTGAAAAAAAAGGTGAAAAGATTTTAATTCTTAATTAAATAATTATAATTCGATATTTATTCATTTAATTAAATTTAATCTTAAAAATTTAAATATATAAACGTTTATTGTTGAAGAACAGCGAAACTGGGAGTGATACAAACCATAAAATTCCCTATAATAGTCTAATCTGTGAAGAGTAGCAAACTGAAACCCATTTTATTTCTCCATTTAATTGAGAAAGATCATTCATTTTCATTGCCTCGACTATAAGTCTTTCTTAGTATTAAACGACTTGGAAGAATCGTATTTGTTTGTAAAGGAAAATACAGTTTTGTGTTGTCATAGTTCGATTTCTTGTTGCCATAATAATGATGATAATTATATATTTCTAACTGGAAATGATTTTAAACGTCCCTATCGATTATAACGATGCGCTAGATGCTGTTTCTGTTAGTAGTAATCACTGAAGAATGCTAAGAGGTCACGAATTGTGTAGAAAGCTATTAGGTTACAGTCTGCAGATTCAGCTTGGCAACTGGATAGTCACTGAAATTCTGACTAACAATTCTTAATAAGTAAAACTGAAATGATTAAATTCCACTCGTTTAAACTTTATTCGGAGTTATATAACGTAATTAATTGAGATTTGCATAAGTTTTTCTTATTAAATTGGATGTATTTTTAACGTTTCTCGTGTGGAAAATTGGATTTTCTTCTTCTTTTTTTTATTCTCTTCATTAATTTTTTTGCTTTGAAGATGAATAGATGCAACAATCTTCCTCTAATCTTACGGTTGAATATATTATCAGTAATACAAATATCCTACTGAGAGACTTGAAAGCATCTATTCAAGCTCTTAATAGAATTTCCTCGTCTTGTTGATAGTCTGTGGGAGAATCTTATTGGGATTCTAACGATTTCCTTAATACAATAGCTTTCTAATAGGATTCTTTAATGATCCTAATGGACTCTTCAGGATTCCAAATATCCATGACATCGTATTAAGCAGAATATGATAATAATTTCAGAGCAATGTGTGTATATCCTTCTTTACAAAACAAAAATCCTAAACTATATCCTGAAAAGATTTTATGTAGTAAAAATTCTAGAGAGATCTCCAATATTTGATTTATGAAATTGTATGATAATATTCTCGATGGAATATCTTTATAAGGAAACAAATCCAAAGGATATATCTCGAATGGATTTTGTATATTTGCAAATCTAGGAAGGATAACAGTTGAAAAACGATTGCAATATTTGATAAAACATGAATAGTTTTACTTTTTGAAAGAACAAAAGATATTTGAAGCATTTATAATATTAAATAAAATACTTTATCATGTATTTATGATGGTTACTTTATTATTATATGCTGTTGACGATTCTAATTGCCTTAAAAGCAAAATGATGTCGTGATAATTACAATGCAATATGTCATACCATTCAAGATAATTCTTGAAAGTTTTGTTTTTCTAAAGTTTTCAGGATATATCGAATTTTATTTTAAGTATTCTCTATGAAAACAATAGGCTGTTTTTTTTAAGTAATGTTACTAACGTTATTGCTTCATGCATTAAGGGAAGATAAGTGAAATATTGCATATTTGCAATGACATCTACGTAAATACTTTACTTCTAATCCAAATATCATTTATCTTCTTCAAACAATTATCTTATTAAAACTTTATTTCACACAAAAATCTAACTTGCAGCATTACATTATGACCCATCTGATCCTATAGATTATCTTTTCTAGACTTTCTTCTATATATGAGACTTAATACACTTGCTACGTCCAGAACATTTTCTTCCTCAGCTTTAATTTTCTCTAAATATAGAAGTGAGTATTCTCCACAGGAGTCATAAAATTGATTCCTGGATCTATCTCCCACTGACCTTCCTCACCTATTCGTCCAGGCCAATGACCTCGACTAAGCAAACCGTCCATCTCTCCATCTTCGCCATCTGCGCCCTTTCTCGTTCGTCAGAGATTAATCACGTGACAGCATTGACTGGTTTGTCAATGTGATGAGAATCCCCTCGGCTTTTGATTAAGATTTGTCTCGACCTTGTACCTCTCTCTTGTACTCATTCCGGGTTTCGATTCGACCCAGGCACTCCACTCGTGTAAAATAAATAAAGCACAAAAATCTTTATTATTATAATAGAGTTGATCCTCCGGACTGACTCACTACTTACTGACTCATCAAATTTCTCAGACGGTGGTACTTAGTTTCTAAATCAGAATTTAGTACTAATACCGAAAGGCTATTAATCATTAGAAGTTGTATTTTTCATAAATAATATCGACGAAATCTAACGAAAGTATCGAAATCTCTTACGAAGCAGAAGAATGGAAAGAGCTTAAAATTATTTTAACTATTAAAACAAGGCATTATCTACGTGGAACCGCTCGTTAAATGTCCAACAAATTGTCTTTTTTCCCCCTTCTTCTTCTTCTTCTTCTTTTCGTATCAACCAAAGAGGAGTTTTATGTCAATGGTCAATAAAAATCCCTTTTTTTTCTTCAGTTTTTCTTCAAGTAATTCAACAAGAAGTAAGAGAAAAATAAGAAATTTACAATTTATGCAAAGTTTCTAGAGATAAAAAATATCACATACAATAAATGAAGAAAATGCCTTTGGTAAAATATATCTATCTATCTATATATATATGATAATATTATTGAAGTAACCGTGCTATCATTTGAATAAAAATCTCTTAAAATGTGAAAATTCAGAAAGGAACTTCATAAATAATGAATGCTACTCGTGACTTTTCGTAAAGAGAGTGTCTTAGAAAATAGAATAAATAATAACAATGATCGGATTTTTCTAGACATTACAGTGTTTCGTTACCTTTTTTTCCTGTTTTCCAAATTTATAATTTGAGCAATTGTTTAAAAAATAATTAAATTGATCGATTTTATTAAATCTTTTATCAACATTTTTTATTAGCTTCTTGAGAAAATTGTATTTCTGTCGTGTAGAAAAACATGCAACTAGAAGCTGCAAACAGTCGATAACATTGTAAATGTGGGCATTTTTCTGTAGATAGTAGGAGAAGAAGACTGATGCTATACTAGACGTTCTATCCACGTGGTTCCTAGTGATTTACTAGACCTATTCCACTGCAATCCAATCAGAAACTATTTACATGGCCAATTTCTTGCGTGTGGATCTTACAGAGTACCTATTTTAAAACGGAATCTTTGATAATTATTAGAAAATAACTACGTACACAATACCAGAAAAGGATTATTTGCATGAATGTTTATATATATATTGCTCTACTTTTTAACCTATATAGAAATGTAGATGAAAATATAAACCTTGGAATATAAACGATAGTTATTCGAGATATCAATTTGTTATTGATAAAACTAGAGAGTGGTATATCTCTGACTTCATCTCTTACCCCATCAAAAGTGGTACGGCCTGTTGTAATGCTCCATTGACTCGGCCACACACCTTTGATAAGTCGACGTTTGGGAGTTATATCTTGCGATGTTGTTAATTCTCTCCGTTACGGTGTTAACTTTTTCTACAATTATTCAAGAGAGTAAATTAATTAATGTTAAACCGAATTCAACATTTTACTTACTAGATATTTATTTTTGAAATATAATACTAAAAGGAAATGTTTCATGAGTTTATAGTAACAGCAGCTTCGATTTTCCTCTTGAGAAAATAATAACTCTCGTATAAATAATAATAATAATAATACGTTTTCTGAATAAGAAAATATGTTATTGTTGCTGTTTTTTCGGTAAAAAAAAATGTATAAAATAAACTTTTGATCGTTTTTTCCTCGTCTTATCTTAATTATTTTTCTAGATTTACACACGACTTCGTTTATATTGCACACGAATTTTAATGCTGTTTATGGTGACATGTGTTGATGTATATGGACGAGAAGATCAATAAAATTGCTATTTTTTTTTAATAATCAATTAATTCTTCAATCTTTCTCGACATTAATTAAGAAAACTAAGGAATTAATTGCCAGTTTATCTCTTTAATTTTACAATATAAAATTAAAAATGTATATATTCTTATGAGTAACCAAATTCTTTTACCTGCCTTAAGATGAATTTTACATGTTTTCTCGATGATTTTACTCCAGAATAATTATGCAAATTATACGACATTTAAATGGATAATATAACCAACCTAATACTATGAAAATACAATTAATGTTTAAGAAGAATTAAGTTTAAAGATGATGAAAAAAAAAACCTTTAATTAATTCATTAAATTCTTTTTGTAACCACCGAATCTTTAGTAAGACGAGCTAATGAATTAATTGGTAATTTCCCCTCCGAACTTTGTAAGGTAAATAAGTACATATCCCTATTCTTATAAGGCTTTCTGTTAAAAGTAAGGTATTGTTTAGTGCTTTTTCGTGTTCTTTTTGACACATTACTATAATGGGTAAGGGGGTGAAGGGGGATATAAATGCACGACACAATTGTTTATCGATGTTTTATAAGATACACGCGTGTACCATTTTCGGTGTTCTTATTTTGCTTAAAAATTTATCTGGTACTCCTGTACTTATAACGGGATGGACAATGATCTTCTTTATTATCCATAGTTTTATATAGAATTTGCGGTTATTGCCGCTATTTTATTGCTATTCCCGGTTTTATTTTAATGACATAAAACTTAACACAAACCAAAAATGATTACTACAAAGTCGAATTTCCTAGAAAAATTACGCAAGGTGAAGGACGCAATAAAATTTTTTTTTAATCCACGTTTATAGAGTCGAAAATATATTTTAATTTAAAAAAAATAATACAATTTTCGGCATCAGAAAATTAATTAAATAATATATAATTTGTTTTTTTTCTAATTTAAATTCGTAGCAAATTTCTTCTAAGAGGAGGAGGAGGAGCAGGAGGAAGAGGAGGAGGAGGAGCAGGAGGAGAGGGATAGAAAATGTATAAACAATTATAAATGCAATGTATAAATGTTAATACTATTTCTCTAAGAATACAGATATTCGATACGAAGTTAATAAAAGATGTTGATAAATTTAATATCTGTAAAAATCATAAAAAAAAAATAAATGCCCAATATATAAAATATTTTGGCACGCAAAATGATCACGCGATAGAAATAATATAGGAATATACACAAAGTGAAGTGAGGTACAGTTAAGCAACAACCGATCAATGGAAGCAGACATATTGGATTTTAAGTCCAGCATTCCTACCGTTGGAAAGCAGTGTTTGCCACTAGTCGGCAGTCGAACACTGGACAGTGAAGTGCGTTTGCTAAGCAGTCTTGCCTAGGAGCGCGCGTTTGTACTAAAAAATATATATATATATATATATATAATAGAAGGAATTTTTACTGTTTTAAATCGAGTGATTTCTAATTCTAACGAATATGGGTTGCGCAAATACTAAAGCAAGTGCTTCAGCAGCATCTGTTTCTAGAAGCGGTACAGAAGATGCTGTGGGTATCGTGGATGCTAACAAACCATCACAGAAGCCACCTAAAGTTGTCATTGAAGGAGATAGCGCAGTGAATGGAAGCGCGTGTCAAAACGGTCACTCAGGTAAGTTCCGAAAAACGAAAACGAAAACGAAAAAAGTGCATTTCTATTACGCAAAAAAAATGTTTATTTTAACGCTCAATTAATCGTTATTCTATAACAATTAAGTTGTGTCGTCATAGAAGGAAAGATGGCCGAATTATTAAAGTTAGATTTAAAAAAAAAAAACGTTTTATAAAATTTACCGGGAAGGAATGCGGGTTTAAGCTATATTTATACTTATGCGCAGGTAAAGGACGCATAGTTTTTTATATTCTTTTATTGGGATTGGTCGAAGAAAGCAACGTTCCCGGTTAACTGTGAGAAGGATTCAATGTTATTGTTAACTCTGTTAAGGTTGTTGTCCCTTCTTCAATGATATTTTGGCAAGTGTGCAAGAATCCAAATTGAAAAAAAATCATTGGAAATTTTTCTCTTATAAAATATATTTTATGTTTATTTTTCTTCTAAAAGTAAAAAAATAATATTCTTTTCATATTCCGGAGAGATACTGTCGTGTTTTGAATTTTCCAAAATCGAATACGTGCTGCTGTTGTAGTTGCTCCACCCTAAGTAACGTTGTTTTTATTTTATTTTATTTTATTGATAAAACTTAAATCGGATTATTTTGAACGTTGAGAAAGATCTGACGGTTAGAATCATTAAATATTTAAGAGTGGTATTAAAGATAAAGAGCACATAATTGGGATGGAAGAATAAGATTTTTTCTGTAATACTTTATCGCGTGTATTCTTAGAGAAACTATAATAAAATTAATAAAAATCTACTTACATTATATAAAATTTTAAAGGTTTAAATGTACATTCTTCTAATTTTCTATAATTTAATTACACTGATTACAATTACAACAGTAAATCTAACAAAAGAAAAGTGTAATTAAAATTGATTCCATTTTTCTTACTTTCCATTTCAATTTTAATCCCATTTTTTAATGTGTTTCGAAAGTTGCTTTATTCAATTAAAATTCGAAGATTATTTTTACCTTGGATGTTAGTGTTAGTTCGATAAATTTAAATTGAAAAAAGAAAAGAATAGAAATAACAATAGAATGAAAAGAAAATAAGTTTTTTCCTCTTCAAACGGTGGAGAGAGAGAGAGAGAGATTCTGGGAAAACGAAGCGAAATGTATAATCCACCACAAATGCAGAATGCTGAAAGTTACACTGGTAACTAGAAATCAATATGGCTGTCTTGCAGGTTCGGCAACTACGATGGCGAAGTTTATTGACATTTGGATGTTATTGGAGAGAAATAATGTATTATGGACATAATATACTTCTCTCTTCAAACACGACTTAAATTTCATTTCCTGGATCTGTTTTAATTTTCGTCATTCTGAGTATACTTCAACAACAAATATATTTTCACGAAAATAAGTAATGCAGACAATGAATTTTTCAAATATTCTCAACGTATTATATTTAATATTTTACGAAATATAATAATTATTCTAAGAAACGATGAATTTGATTAATATATACAATCATAAATATGTAAATATATATATTTGATCGTTTTTTCCTCGTCTTATCTTAATTATTTTTCTAGATTTACACACGACTTCGTTTATATTGCACACGAATTTTAATGCTGTTTATGGTGACATGTGTTGATGTATATGAACGAGAAGATCAATAAAATTGCTATTTTTTTTAATAATCAATTAATTCTTCAATCTTTCTCGACATTAATTAAGAAAACTAAGGAATTAATTGCCAGTTTATCTCTTTAATTTTACAATATAAAATTAAAAATGTATATATTCTTATGAGTAACCAAATTCTTTTACCTGCCTTAAGATGAATTTTACATGTTTTCTCGATGATTTTACTCCAGAATAATTATGCAAATTATACGACATTTAAATGGATAATATAACCAACCTAATACTATGAAAATACAATTAATGTTTAAGAAGAATTAAGTTTAAAGATAATGAAAAAAAAATCTTTAATTAATTCATTAAATTCTTTTTGTAACCACCGAATCTTTAGTAAGACGAGCTAATGAATTAATTGGTAATTTCCCCTCCGAACTTTGTAAGGTAAATAAGTACATATCCCTATTCTTATAAGGCTTTCTGTTAAAAGTAAGGTATTGTTTAGTGCTTTTTCGTGTTCTTTTTGACACATTACTATAATGGGTAAGGGGGTGAAGGGGGATATAAATGCACGACACAATTGTTTATCGATGTTTTATAAGATACACGCGTGTACCATTTTCGGTGTTCTTATTTTGCTTAAAAATTTATCTGGTACTCCTGTACTTATAACGGGATGGACAATGATCTTCTTTATTATCCATAGTTTTATATAGAATTTGCGGTTATTGCCGCTATTTTATTGCTATTCCCGGTTTTATTTTAATGACATAAAACTTAACACAAACCAAAAATGATTACTACAAAGTCGAATTTCCTAGAAAAATTACGCAAGGTGAAGGACGCAATAAAATTTTTTTTTAATCCACGTTTATAGAGTCGAAAATATATTTTAATTTATAAATCGTGTATTGATAAACTATAATGCAAATTTAACATTAAACATTTAGCATTATGCTCTTCTTATGGTTGCATCATTGTAGCTGTATTATTCTACAATAAAATTTTGTATTCGGTTCAATAACAGGATAAAGTTAAAAAAAAAAATGTTCCTCTTTTTAGAAAGATAAATGATCAGTCGTCGAAACAATAATCGATAGAACGGCAATATTTCAAAAAATACATGCGCTACTTTAAAATGTTCTTTTTCTGTAACAAGTTCATTTTAGAAGAACTTCTTTCCAAATTTTCTTAATAATTCTTCTTTTAAAAAATATAATAATAATAATTAAACTAGCGTGATTACATTCATTAATTTTGTATAATATAGTAAAACCTATTCGTCTTGTTAATTTTATTCTGTAAGAGACATTTATAAATGTCTCCCTTTACAACTTTTTTTTTTTTTTTTTTAATTTAGTATTAATTAAATGAAGTGCATGATTGTTATACTCTAAATATTTTTGGTAGAAGCAATGCCAAAAATGATACACTTTATAGAATACGAGATAGATTAACGTAACTAAAAGTAATGCGGCTTAAGTTAGTTAATACCGCTGTAATCGATAGCACTGTTTTACGTATATTGTAGTAGCAAATTATCTAACCTAACTTCAACTTACCTAACTTAACCCCAACTTCGTCAGCTCATATTATCATGACGTAACCAAATGCCATTAGGCATTCTTCATGGGAACGTGATTAAACCATTACAGAATATCATTAAGATATTTTGAAATTCATTCCCTTTATAAAACGAATTATTTTTGTGTCTGGTTTAACTGTAATTTAGATTATTCCTTTACTTTTTGCAAATCAATCAGGATGGCCTTTATGAGTAATAATAGATGACCAATAGGTTTTGTTGATAGGTGGGTGGATATCCCGAGACGATCAATGAATGAATGAATGGGAATTAAGCAAAATGATGGACTAGTTTGACTCTTCTTGTCCATGGTTACGTGGAAAAACGAATATAAAAACCGAGAATTTAACTTATGGCTCTTGTCTTCCTATATAATAATCAGATTTAATTTTAAGAGATTAGATGAAATCTTCCGGGTTTTGTTTAATGTGTTAGGGTGAGCATTTGTCTTAAGATTTTTATTGGTTGTCCTTCGAGTGTAAAAATACCAGGTGTCCTCTCTCTCACAGCATGAAATCTATGGAAAATTAGAACTCCTTCCTTCGGGTGGGTAGACAAATGGGGTTCTCGTCCCGCCTTATGTTGCTATAGCAACCCGTGTCCCCAGGCGTGAACGGTCGATCATCATTAAGTTCGATTTACCAGATCTAGAAGGGATGAAAAAGTTAGCAACGTCACAGGTGCCTTGTCTGGATTTTTAGTTGGGTGACAGTTGACAATAGTGAATCAAATGGAATTTTGATCGACATTTTTTTTAAGTCGCATGGGAAATTCCACCAAAAGGTTTCTATAACCAGAAACCTAGAAGGCAATGAGCCAAAAATCTTCTTTCGTTCGCAAGTTTAAAATTGTTCTTTGTAAGAATGCTTATAAAAAAAAAAAAAAAATTTAAGCATCGTTTCTAAAACAAGATTCGTTTCTTCAGTTTGCACCGTATTAAAGATGTTTTTTTTAAACAAATTTTATAAAAGATCAAGGATAAAATATGATTTGATTTTTTTCAATTCAATTAAGAAAGAAAAAATAATAATAATAATAATACAAAAAAAAAAATAAATGCAGAATCTTAATTCGAAAATCTACTCAACTTTAAATAAATTTGCATTACGTTAATATTAATTTTTAACGTAATAAATATGAATTAATCTAACTTTAAATATTTAAATAAATGCCTTCGTTAAAATTCTTCATTTTAAAATCTGCAACAATATAACATAATTTCAACATCTTTTTAAATACAGGGAAATAACTTATGCATCAACCAGATTCGTTTTTCTCATTGCATCTACAAAGAGCCATTTATAATAAAGCCATATTTGAAAAGATAAATATTGATGGAAAAATTTAAAAAAAAAAAAAAAAAAAAAATGCATATTTTTAAAAACTCGTTGGTTATTAAAACTAGACATAAACAGTAACATTCCGTGATGAAAATCATCAAAGATAAAAACATTTTCCAAACATGCAACATTATGAAGCACGTGTCGAATGTCTAACAATTATTGTATCCACCTACGCAATAACATCGCAGTAGGAAATTCCAACAGTGACTAGACGATCGATCAGAGACATCAGGGCAATAACCTGCGTCCCTGACACTCTCAAGGCTATTGACCTAACTTTCCTGCATGGAGGTAGCTGCTGCTGCTGCTGCTTGCTGCTGCTCCTGCCACAATTCTCTTTTCTCTTCAACTTATCTTCCTTTTTTTATATATATATATAAATGCCGTTTAATTGTTCATAGTATTTTTTTTTTTTATTTAGAAATTTCCGTTTTTTAATAGATTCTTATTAGTAACTAGAAGATAACATTTATACAATTTGCATTTACGAAATAATTTTCTTGTATTCCATCTGCACAGTTTTTTTTCTTTTCTTTTACATATTTTGAATATATTCTGCACAGAATTATTTATAGCTTTTGTCAGAAACACGTGAAGATGTTAAGAAGATTACTTTCTTACAAAAAAAAAAAAAATTCGGAAATCTCTTGATACCTTAGAGCAAGAACCTTAAAAATTCACATCATCAAATCGCTAGAATTTTAATCAGAAAGGGAGTTTGCCTATACTTTTTTGCTTTATATAAAATTCCTTATGTAATATTTTAACACCATTAAAATTATTGGTTTGTGAAAATGCACACATCATGGATCAATATATATATATATATATTTTTTTTCAATTGTACTCAATTCTTAACACGTTTCTTTTAATATAAACGTAGATGCATTACTATAATAGATATTTAATAAATTTTTTTAAAATTTATACAGCTAATTATCAAGTTAAAATATACAATTACAAGTTTATAATCTTTCTTAATTACTTTTTATACTGGAATAGATATTAATATATTATTTTATTGTAAAAAATTTTAAATGTATTCATAAATATTTATGCATAAATACTTTCAATCTCTTAGTAAAATCCCTTTCTAACCTTGCAAGAAAATTTATTCATATATTTATGATTTATTTATTTATTTTTTTTAATTTGGAGGAAAAATAAAAGAAAAAAAAAAATTTAATAAACTCTAAAACATAGATGACGTAATCTCAAAAGTGCTATTGAGTGTTAAATCTCCCTATTCCATCTTCCAAGACAAACCTTTTAGTTTTTATTACTTAGTTTAGTTGTAGCTTTCTTGCATTAATAAAAATCTAGTACTATGCAAATAAGTTTCCCTGTGGTATTCGCTTCCTTCTCGCTTTTCTAATTCGTATCGATTTTAAAATTCCAATTACGATAGAAAAACTAGACAACTCTATAGAAAACATTTTTTCACAATAGAATTTTTTACAGAAAGGAAAACGTTAAAATTCGCATTAAAACGTCTCATTCAAATATCGAGGAAAGACTTTAACTGTCTTTTCGATCGATAAAAATCAATTTTCAACAAATAATTTTTCCTTTTTTTTTCTCTCTCTCTCTCTCTCTCTTCTTCTTCTTCTTCTTTATTAAGAATTGCATGTACAGGCTCACGGGTAGAAAAATAAGAAAAGCGGAAATAAATTTTCTAAATATTGCATAAAATAGTTGAGTAATAATTTAAGAGTATACCGAATTTTCTTTGCTTTGTTCAAAAGACATTTTTCGAATGCATTTAACTAACTCTGCATCAATATCCCTGACTGATCCGAAGAGACAGAGTAACCATAGCAACTCGGTCGCTATGGTTACCTAGAACAGAGCAAAACGGGTTTTGGGTGAATGGTTTCTGATGCTGAACGAATGAAAATCTAGTTCAGAATAGAATTTATTATTTAATTGGCTTCTTGTTAAAGTTTAATCTCTTATAAATAAAAGTTCATTTTATTTTTCGAATGGAATAACCAGATGATAAAGTAATTTGAAATATTTAAATTACAAAATTAATTTTGTTTATTTAATTTAACTATAAAGCTTTAATTAACGTTAATGATACCAGTTTTTAGCGTTAATGATAGCGTTAAAATAAAATAAAATAAAATCATTAGTCTTAATTTTCAACGTTTAAAAAGTAAGCAATTTACTTAATAATCTTAAATATTTTATTTTTTTTATAAAAAGAATAAATTTATTCAAATAAACAAACAAGTTTGCTCGTTATTACTTAGAAGAAGACATTTTTAAACTTTAATTTTCTAAGAATTTTTCAATAGTTGAATAAATAAAAATTTCTCAAAATATAATATTTAATACGAATTTAACGTAACGCATTGCTCTATTGCGTGTGAGATAATACCTGAATAAATGCACCTGTTACATATACGTTATACTATTATAAGAAAAGTTTTTTTGAATATAAAACCATGAATATTAAATGTCAAAATTGTAATTATTAAAACAAAAATTTTCGTAATTTAATATTATTTTCTAAAAGGATTTTTTTTTTCAAATTTACATTATCTATAGGAATATTCTTTTATACCATGCATATAAATTTTATTACTACAGTCGACCCCCCTATAACACTGTTTATTTTTCCGTTTTATATGAATTCCATGTTGTACGAGTCACTTAGATTTTACAAATACGTGTGCTGGGCTGTGAACGGCTCATGTATTTGTAAAATCTAAGTGACTCGCACAACATGGAATTCATATAAAACGGAAAAATCAACAGTGTTATACTGGGGTCGACTGTATTTTCCTAAAGTTATAAATCTAACAAACACTTTATTTTAATATTGTATAACATTATTATCTATGAAATAAAAATATTTAATTTGATATAATTCACAGTAACTTCAAACAATAACATGTTTAGTATTACTCCAAATTAGTCGATGAATTCATTCGTGTTAATGAACTCTGCAGTATATCGATCACAGATAAGTGAGACCCTCGTAAATCGTTATAATGTATGATCATATTCCATTAAACCCATAGAAAAATCTACAATATATAAAGTATATTTATAAATCTTATTAAATTGTATATATAGGAACTATATAGGATTATTTAAATTTTAATCTGATATTAAGAAAGATTGACCATTTTAAAATGTTAATAAAAGTGTATGCAATGTATCGTTGACATATGTTAATAATTAGTAAAAAAAAACTTTTGAATAATTGCAATTTAAATTCGTAATAACTGCAATCGATATATTACAGAACATGGTGTATGGCTTCCCTGCATGGTATCTGAACTCTCAGGTGAAGCATGATTTACAGGGATTTTTAATTTCAAGAAATTTAAGTTTTAATTACAATTATTCCTTTTTTTTCATTCAATTTTTATACTGTGTTGCTTTAAATTAATAATACTTTACTTTTATTGTTTATTTTATAAATTAATTCAATATTTAATTCCGGTATTTGATGATAAGTATACGTTTATGAGCTGTAAGCACGTATGTCTTTATGTAAGCCAATTGAAAATTGAGTATTTGACCCATTAAACTATTAAAAATAAAAATACAATTAATTTTATTCATAAAAGCTATAATAGAATAGGTTTTGCAGACTGTTTTTATATTAGATAGAACCTAAATTATTACACTTTTATATTACTTAATATAATTCGAAATTTATCTTTCTCCCTGTAGAGTAATGTTCAATATTATTTTTTTGATATAATAATATAATATTTGAGTAAAATTATAATAATAGTTTTAAACAATTAAGTAAAATTAAACTTAAAAAAATAATAATTTTTTGTAGATGGTGACGTAAACGGCATAAATGGTTCTCAGGAGGTCGAAGTAGACCAAACACCGAAAGTAGAAGAAACAGTGGAGAAGGTAGAAAAACCAGCGGAAGTAGAGGAACCACCAAAATCTGAAGACAACGAAAATCAAGAGAATGTGACCAATACCGAAGAGGTAGCAGAAGAAGAGAAGGAGAAAGCGGTCGAAGCAGAAACATCAGAAGAGAATCAAGTAACGAGTCAAGAAGAAGTAACGCCAGAAATTATTGAACAGAACGAAGAAGAAAACGTCAAAGAATCGGCGGAAGAAGCAACTCCCGCAGAAGAAGAAGAAACAGAAACAGAAACAACAACTCAAAAAGAAACTGAAGCCGAAAGTAGCAGCGCGGCCGAACAAGAAGAAACATCATCATCTCCCAAAGAAGAAGAACCCGAAGAAAAAGACGAAGAAAATAAACTAGAAGAAAAAAGTAACGAAGTAGCAAATGGGTCCGACGATGAAAGCAAAGAACAGTAATTGCGTAAGAAATTTGATAAATGCTCCAGATAGGCTAAAGGAAAAAGCCAAAATTTTAAACGATGAACACCCTCCAAACCGCGGCCCTATGTTTGATTTATAACATAGGTTTCAAGTTTTTATTACTTAGTTTAGTTGTAGCTTTCTTGCATTAATAAAAATCTAGTACTATGCAAATAAGTTTCCCTGTGGTATTCGCTTCCTTCTCGCTTTTCTAATTCGTATCGATTTTAAAATTCCAATTACGATAGAAAAACTAGACAACTCTATAGAAAACATTTTTTCACAATAGAATTTTTTACAGAAAGGAAAACGTTAAAATTCGCATTAAAACGTCTCATTCAAATATCGAGGAAAGACTTTAACTGTCTTTTCGATCGATAAAAATCAATTTTCAACAAATAATTTTTCCTTTTTTTCTCTCTCTCTCTCTCTCTCTCTTCTTCTTCTTCTTCTTTATTAAGAATTGCATGTACAGGCTCACGGGTAGAAAAATAAGAAAAGCGGAAATAAATTTTCTAAATATTGCATAAAATAGTTGAGTAATAATTTAAGAGTATACCGAATTTTCTTTGCTTTGTTCAAAAGACATTTTTCGAATGCATTTAACTAACTCTGCATCAATATCCCTGACTGATCCGAAGAGACAGAGTAACCATAGCAACTCGGTCGCTATGGTTACCTAGAACAGAGCAAAACGGGTTTTGGGTGAATGGTTTCTGATGCTGAACGAATGAAAATCTAGTTCAGAATAGAATTTATTATTTAATTGGCTTCTTGTTAAAGTTTAATCTCTTATAAATAAAAGTTCATTTTATTTTTCGAATGGAATAACCAGATGATAAAGTAATTTGAAATATTTAAATTACAAAATTAATTTTGTTTATTTAATTTAACTATAAAGCTTTAATTAACGTTAATGATACCAGTTTTTAGCGTTAATGATAGCGTTAAAATAAAATAAAATAAAATCATTAGTCTTAATTTTCAACGTTTAAAAAGTAAGCAATTTACTTAATAATCTTAAATATTTTATTTTTTTTATAAAAAGAATAAATTTATTCAAATAAACAAACAAGTTTGCTCGTTATTACTTAGAAGAAGACATTTTTAAACTTTAATTTTCTAAGAATTTTTCAATAGTTGAATAAATAAAAATTTCTCAAAATATAATATTTAATACGAATTTAACGTAACGCATTGCTCTATTGCGTGTGAGATAATACCTGAATAAATGCACCTGTTACATATACGTTATACTATTATAAGAAAAGTTTTTTTGAATATAAAACCATGAATATTAAATGTCAAAATTGTAATTATTAAAACAAAAATTTTCGTAATTTAATATTATTTTCTAAAAGGATTTTTTTTTTCAAATTTACATTATCTATAGGAATATTCTTTTATACCATGCATATAAATTTTATTACTACAGTCGACCCCCCTATAACACTGTTTATTTTTCCGTTTTATATGAATTCCATGTTGTACGAGTCACTTAGATTTTACAAATACGTGTGCTGGGCTGTGAACGGCTCATGTATTTGTAAAATCTAAGTGACTCGCACAACATGGAATTCATATAAAACGGAAAAATCAACAGTGTTATACTGGGGTCGACTGTATTTTCCTAAAGTTATAAATCTAACAAACACTTTATTTTAATATTGTATAACATTATTATCTATTAAATAAAAATATTTAATTTGATATAATTCACAGTAACTTCAAACAATAACATGTTTAGTGTTACTCCAAATTAGTCGATGAATTCATTCGTGTTAATGAACTCTGCAGTATATCGATCACAGATAAGTGAGACCCTCGTAAATCGTTATAATGTATGATCATATTCCATTAAACCCATAGAAAAATCTACAATATATAAAGTATATTTATAAATCTTATTAAATTGTATATATAGGAACTATAGGATTATTTAAATTTTAATCTGATATTAAGAAAGATTGACCACTTTAAAATGTTAATAAAAGTGTATGCAATGTATCGTTGACATATGTTAATAATTAGTAAAAAAAAACTTTTGAATAATTGCAATTTAAATTCGTAATAACTGCAATCGATATATTACAGAACATGGTGTATGGCTTCCCTGCATGGTATCTGAACTCTCAGGTGAAGCATGATTTACAGGGATTTTTAATTTCAAGAAATTTAAGTTTTAATTACAATTATTCCTTTTTTTTCATTCAATTTTTATACTGTGTTGCTTTAAATTAATAATACTTTACTTTTATTGTTTATTTTATAAATTAATTCAATATTTAATTCCGGTATTTGATGATAAGTATACGTTTATGAGCTGTAAGCACGTATGTCTTTATGTAAGCCAATTGAAAATTGAGTATTTGACCCATTAAACTATTAAAAATAAAAATACAATTAATTTTATTCATAAAAGCTATAATAGAATAGGTTTTGCAGACTGTTTTTATATTAGATAGAACCTAAATTATTACACTTTTATATTACTTAATATAATTCGAAATTTATCTTTCTCCCTGTAGAGTAATGTTCAATATTATTTTTTTGATATAATAATATAATATTTGAGTAAAATTATAATAATAGTTTTAAACAATTAAGTAAAATTAAACTTAAAAAAATAATAATTTTTTGTAGATGGTGACGTAAACGGCATAAATGGTTCTCAGGAGGTCGAAGTAGACCAAACACCAAAAGTAGAAGAAACAGTGGAGAAGGTAGAAAAACCAGCGGAAGTAGAGGAACCACCAAAATCTGAAGACAACGAAAATCAAGAGAATGTGACCAATACCGAAGAGGTAGCAGAAGAAGAGAAGGAGAAAGCGGTCGAAGCAGAAACATCAGAAGAGAATCAAGTAACGAGTCAAGAAGAAGTAACGCCAGAAATTATTGAACAGAACGAAGAAGAAAACGTCAAAGAATCGGCGGAAGAAGCAACTCCCGCAGAAGAAGAAGAAACAGAAACAGAAACAACAACTCAAAAAGAAACTGAAGCCGAAAGTAGCAGCGCGGCCGAACAAGAAGAAACATCATCATCTCCCAAAGAAGAAGAACCCGAAGAAAAAGACGAAGAAAATAAACTAGAAGAAAAAAGTAACGAAGTAGCAAATGGGTCCGACGATGAAAGCAAAGAACAGTAATTGCGTAAGAAATTTGATAAATGCTCCAGATAGGCTAAAGGAAAAAGCCAAAATTTTAAACGATGAACACCCTCCAAACCGCGGCCCTATGTTTGATTTATAACATAGGTTTCAAATACGTGAGAAACGACAAAAAATATAGCTAAAATTCCCTCTTTACAAGCCTCTTTTACACCCTTCCCTACCGTATTACGAAAAAAAGAAAAAAAAAAGACAGTCACATATAATAATTTAAATGCCGTGTTCGTAAGTCTGTATGTTTCAGTGATAGTTGATAGAAAGAAAAAAAAAAAACGATACGGATTTTTGAAGAACTCTTTTAGAAATGATCTGACAAGAAAAATAAAATTATAAATTTACTATGTATCATGGCTTCTGATATAGGCCTCGTCTCTATATGTTACTGAGTGCCAATGGATTTGTTTGAATGGAAAAAAAAAAAGATAATAATTCGGGTGAGTCTGTTTGAAGAATTGATGCTGTAGAGAATGTTTTTAGAATTATTTTTTTCTCCAATAACGATGTTACGAAGGTGCATTGATAATTTGGTGCTTTGACCTTTATTATATGCAAAAAAAATACAGCAATTATGTTCCTTTTTGTATATAATTTTGTTAATATATAAATAACGTTGCTTTGTTCTCATACGTGAATATTTAAATAATAATAATAAATGAATAAATAAATAAAAATTCGGATTTATTTGGGTTAGGTAAATACTCCCTCCAGTTGCCAAAATAATAAAAGAGGTTCGATGTTGATGACAGGCAAAGTATATTACTAATGCAATAATACGAATTGCGATTGCATCTCATGCGTAAGTATACTAGAAATTTGTTTTTTTCTAGAGATAAATACGTAAAAATGTCGTTTAAGAATGGAAAAATATTGAAAAGAAGCAACGCAAATCGTATTTCTGCAAACCATTTTAAAATTAATTGTTATATTAGTATACGATATCAACAAAAAAAAAGTGTTTAATCAGAAAACAGGGAGTCGTCTTATGTCTAGACACTTTAATAGAAATTTAAATAGTCTGGAAAATTTTAATTTAATTTTAGGAAGAAATTTTAAATTGATTTCATTCTAAATTTATAAGATAAAGATAAAAAATTATAAAAAAAAAAGACAAAAAATGTTTCTATTCCTATAAACGAAGTCTTGGCTCATAAATTGCTTCGTCAAAATTCATCAAATTTAATCCGGGTTTTAGTTATAGAAGAACTTTTTTGTCTTAAGTCACAAAGCTCCGTCGTGTGTATTAGTTATCTATCTTAACGTTGAGAGGAGAAGATCCCTTTATCTATGGCCCATATGTAATCCTGAAACTCTTTTCATACATGATCCTTCGTGGATCTTGCATATTGTACGAAAAAAAAAAATAAACTGGAAAATAAATTTTCTGTCTTGAAAATATTTTCTATCTTTATTATTATTTCTCCATATATATATATATATTTTTCTTCTAATTATTAAACTATACAATCAAACCTCGCTACAGTACCACCGTTTGTTCTTCTCCGAAATTGGTACTAAATCGAGTGAGACGATAAGCAGAGAAGCTGGTCCAATAAAAAGTTATATGAAGTAATAAAGTCTGCACGCTCGTTTGAGATTTAAAAGTTCGAAAGTCACACGATTTAATAATAATAATAATGTCATTTGCAATGCAAAATACTACGTTTGATAATTCGAAGATAACGATGGATACTAATACACTTAATACTTATGAAGAAGATTATCGATCAGCGTTGTACGAGGGTGGCGTTATATCGAGGTTTGATTGTATTTTCTTTTAAAAATTATAAATATTCATTACACAAATTATGTAAATTTATAAAACTGTGTTCTCAGCGCACATTAAAAAAACAAAATACATGGTTAACTGACTTTTGGACAGTTATATATATAGTCTATATAAATTAATGAATAAAGATAATTATATATTAATTTATAATTTAATAAGGTAAANGTCTTTTGTAAGGAATTAAGAGTAAATTATTTATTTATTTTATTTTTTTAGTTAAGAAAAAAGAAGATTAATTTAATAAAAATTAACTTATAATTAACTGAAACTAATTTTAATTAATTAATTTTAATTTAATTTGGTTAAGTTTAATTATGTGGAAAGTAAATGAAACGAGGTATCAAATACGAGTTAATTTTTAGAATAATTTTATTTAAAAAAAAAATAAAAATGTATTGTAATTAATTATTATAAATAGAGAATTATTTATATACTTATATACTTATTTATTTATATATTTTTAAGTTTAAATGTATTTATTTTGTTGGAATTTATTCATTTGATCAAGCTGTAATTGTCATTTTGTAATGGTTGTTAAGGGGGAAACTACGTTTCTTTAAACATAATTATCGATTAATACATGACATTTACTTTATAAATTAGTATTTTATTTTCAACTCGATCGATTTATGGTTATTTTCTTTTTATAAATATATAATGTTATACATAATATGCATTCGATCAAAATTACGAATTTATAATTAATAATAATAATAATAATAATAAAGGATAAGAGAGTTTTGCATATAATAAAGTTAACCTATCTTTATTTTATAAAGAATAAATAAAGATAAGAGTAAGGTAGATGAGACAGAGATAGAATGCCTTTAATCATGCGTATAGGGAGCTTATCCTACATTCTTAACAGGATAGTATCACTGATTTATCCTTTATTTTAACCTATCCTGAGAGAGAGATGAAGAGTAGGATTATAAAATAAAGGATACAGATAAAATAGAAATGTAATAGTGATAGAATGCCTATATTCTTGCATATAACTTACACATTTATATCTTTATCATATCCTATCTAAACGTGTAATTTAAAGAGATAAAGGTACTGTATAAGGCATAAAATAATATATAGTATAAGACATAGAAAATAATGTAATTCTGTAATTAAAACTGAGGTAATTGTAAGCTGTATACGAATAATAACTGACTTAAAATCGTAGATTTAAAGTTATAAATGACATGAAAAACTAGAAAAAAATGATAAAAATTATTATCTCTATCAAACAAAATTCTGAAAACATTTTTTTTTCTATAAATTATACATATTTTTATTAAATTTAAACATTAATAGACCATATTAAATGTCCTTCAAACTTTAAAAATGTTTTCTTCAATTCAGAATTATTCATTATTCATTCATTTAAACAAATCTATTTGAACATTCACTGAATTATGGATAAAGAATCTGAAGAATTGTGTGGAATCCGGGATCGAATCCGAGCTGATGTAAGCATTTTTTGACTGAATAAAACACTAGATTTTACTTTTAATACATTAAAATTTGTTATTCGTGAATAAAAATAGATATTTAAGTTTAAAAACGTTCAAAAAATTAAAATTTTTAACTATATATTTTCAAAATTCTTCGTAGAAACTGTAGAAAAATAGCATAAAAAATCTTTTCTACTCTAAGGAATGAGATAAAGTTTTATGTGGAAATTATTGCATTTATCTTCCTCCTTATTAATATTAATTTATAAATCTTTATAGAATGTTAAATTGAGTGAAAATGAATTATTTAATGGACTAATGTTCTCCGGATCCTTCATTCGTCTGTCTGTAATATCGCTTTGAATTTATCTACAAACTCTTAACAGGTCAGAGGTAAAGAGAGCCAAGAGGACCATTTGTTCCATTCCCTAAAATTTAGTCTTTTAAGTAAAGGAAACATAAGATAAAGTCTATTTTAATAAATGATAAATATATTTCCTTGTTTATTCATATTTCTATAATTTTCCAAGAGAAATAAGGCTTCAAATTTGTGCCTGACTCGAGCCTATTTCTCTATTTCCTTGCTGTTAATGTAATGATACAGTCAAACCTCTGAATGGCGGCCAACCACGGAAACATAAAAATAGCCTTTGTTTACAGGTGGCCGTTATTAGATGTTTACAGGTGGTCGTTATAAGCAAAGTACTATAGAAAATTATAGAAGTTTGGATAAAAATTCAAACTAGATCCCACAAAAATACACAAATAAGAGCAGATTTTTTTATTGTGTATCAAAAATAACTTTAATTTACATCATTTTTATCACACTATTTGTATTTAAAAAAAAAAATTGGAACTCCTCGTGTGTTTAAATCTCATTACTTCAGACTAAATTCTTCTTCGTTTAGTCTAACCTAACTCGTCTAAATAGCGCCTATTACATAGATAAACGGTGCGCTAAACCAGTGTTTAAACTATAGAAGTTAACAAATGTCCCTTTTTAATCATTTATAATCATGTAAAATACCAATTATGTCCGTGCAGATATCATTTTTTGCCGTAATAAACGGTAAATTAAGAAATTAAAATAAATACAGTTAAGAACCTCTGAGTAACGGACAATGGCGGGAACTGGTATTGCTTTATAGGTTATTTTGTAAGCATTTTAAAGGTTTATCCTTCCTTTCTTTATCGAATTCATTCGTATATTCGTCGATTAACAATGAATTTCATACCTAAATCGTTATTGTCTAAAAGAATGTGTAGGGTGGTCCAAAAATCAGTTAATTGAGATTATTGATATTCGACAACAGGCAAAGTTATGAACATTTGTCATCAAATCTTGTTGAAAACTTTAATCTAAATCTTTCTTTTTCTATAAAAACTTATTCCCACAGTGGCAAAGTGAATAAAACCAGTGGGTTCGTGCCCTCACCACGTAGAGTTTTCCGGATTTTCTTCACGTCCTAATAACTAAATAGGGATTAGTTTCATATAGAAAGTCTTCTCAAGAGTTATCCCTGATTGGAAGTT
Source organism: Centruroides sculpturatus (assembly GCF_000671375.1). Taxonomy (NCBI): domain Eukaryota; kingdom Metazoa; phylum Arthropoda; class Arachnida; order Scorpiones; family Buthidae; genus Centruroides; species Centruroides sculpturatus. Next base: position 348,524 of record NW_019384305.1, read on the forward strand.
CCCTTTTATTTCAGCAATCCAATACAATATTACGTAAACTTCAAGTGCCGTTTTGTACCTTGTTCCTTAATGATGAAGTGAAAAACTGTTTACAATATTGAGCGTATAATAATTGTTTTCTATGCAGTAACTACTACACTGTATAGTGCATACTGTAACAGTATATTCAGTATATACACTGACAGCTCCTGAAGTTTACTGAATAATTACACGCTTCGATTTAGTCCCACCATTTGTCTGTCTCTGAAATTAACACTAAATCGAGTGTGGCGTTAAACCGAAGTATCTCAAGCAATACAGCAAAGAGATTTACACACGGTTTCGAGTTTGGGAGTTTGAAAAATCGCTGATAACGTAGCTTGAAATGCATTCGTTAAAGCTTTATGAGGGTGGTTCTATATGGAGGTTGTGTTATAGACAAAGTTATTACATTTGTTATCAATATAAAGAATTAAAACAGCTGTTATTTTCTTTCACGAAGGTAGAATTATATATTATTTCATATTGCGTGACGTGTCGTCAGTAAAAGAATATACATAAAAATAAAAAATATATATTCAGAATTTTATGAATTATTCCTACATAAAAATTCAAAACAGCATTTATTCTTGAGGGGAAAAAAACTATATGGATATGTTATTATTATAACGAAAGAAACACAAAAGTGTTGACTCATAAACATAAGTCAATAGCGTACAAACGAAGTGTTCTTTATTGTTATTCGATAAGGTTATGGTTAACCTCGCTTTACGACATGTATAATTTTCTATTATAACGGTATAAAATAGACATTTCTTCTCGTTATTCTATAATTAAAACTTATCATATTCAGAAATGTAACCTCAATACATGTCATTGAGCTTATAGAAAGGATAACGCCTCGCTTTACGACGAATTTTCAAGAAACAATTACATCACAAAAAGTGGGAATTTAATATAATTTATAACTTGTAAAATAGTTCTATAATAAAAATATATAAATTATAGAATAAAAATTGCTTATTTTTAATGATGCATTCCTTTAAATGTAACAAGAATAAAAATCTGTAACCTATATGATAAACCCTCGCTTTACGACTGTTATAAATTTTCTATTATAACTGTAATATAATAGTTATTTTTATACAATTCTGTACAGTTAAAACTGTATTTTTAATAACATAACTCCATTATGTTGCATTGAGTTTAATAGAAATAGTTTATCTCGCTTTAAAGCGATTCACTATTCCGAAACAAATTAAGGTCGTAAAGCGAGATCAATTTAAGGAAATTGTTTATTTATTTAAATTTTCGTTACATTTAATAATATTATTAAAGAAGTAAATCAAAATATCAATTAGAATATAAAAAAATCATTTAAAAATGTATAACATTTTATTATTTTATCTAAAGATATGGAAGAAGAAATGTCATCACCAGTTGGTTTACATCAGAAACTATTATATATGATAGCATTAAATTAACGGAAATAAGTAGATTATCCTATTTATATTTATCATTTGCTTAATTGACCAAATAATCGAGCGTTTATTACTCCATAACTAATTAATTTAAAACGGAAGTTATTCGATTAGACAACATTTTCATAAATTCCTGTATCTATTTGAGTTATATCATACTATAGTTACCATAGAGAGAGATTCAAGCTAAATTTTAATTATATATATATATATATATATATTTTTATATTTAGAACAGTCAAAAACAATTAAATTTTATTGATAATTTTCATTATATACAGTTATACAGGGACATGAATAGGTTCTCACGTTTTAACAAGGGCCTTCTCTCAACATCGGTTTTAGATGCGTTAGAGGCATCAGCATCCACATCCGCATCATCTGCATCAGTATTATCATAATGAAAATTCCGGAACAGAAACAATTTCTAGAACACTTAGAGCTTAAATACAATAGCTCCAACTCTTTTGATATTTTCTTTTTAAGTTATTCCTTAATTGTAATAAAAAACAATACTTTATGATTTTATATAAAAATTGTACAGTAATTAATAAAAATATATAAAAATAAATAAATAAATAACAAGCAAATTTCCTGTAGAAAAATTGCTTTCATAATATTCTTCTAGAGAACTTTTATCGGTTTCTTTACTCGTTTCTATACAATTGAAGGGATGTTTCCAAGAGATGAGGAAGTTTGGCACCCTTAAATGAGGCGTACCATGTAACCATCTTTGTTAACATACCTATTACCACAGAGAAATGTCGTAAAGGATCTAATTTCCTGGATCTCGTCCTAGATCTGATTGTGGTTTCACAATGATGATCAACCCCAATTGATTATCTATTATCGAAGATTACATGGATCTTAGGATGCTGAATTATCATTAGAAACATCGCGGTTCTACACACTTTTTTACCATTTAAAATAAACGTGAAAAGACATTTTAAATTTAAAAAATGTATTTTTATGGTTTCTTATCTATTATGACGAAACCAATATTTTGTAATATTTGTATACAATTTTTTGAATTTATGTAATAAAACAGGATTATAAAGATTTTATCTGATACAAAAAGGGAGCTTAAGATATCAGTTTCGTGCTCCTCTCTTTACATATATCAAAGCACTCATCCAGATCGTGTATCCAGATAGAAGGAGACCAGCGAGGTCATTTGGTCAAGCCCTAGACACAGAGGGGCCTCAAAATTTAGGCTTTTAGGTAAAAATATAAATTAATAGCTTTAATATAATTGGAGGGGTACAGCCTCACATAAGTAGTTCGAGCTTTATTTCATATTCTCAAGCCCAAGCTCTCCCTCAAGATTGAGAAAATACATTGATTAGATGATTCATGCTCGTGCATGGATCGTATAATCGTGTCATGTATCACTCTGCATGTATTATGTAACGATGAATATAACAGCAATTTAATTAAATTTCGAAAAAGAAAAAAAATTATATATATAATTTTATTACTTATTTATTATTATTCAAATTATATTGCGTTAAAAAAACACGTAAATTTACGAATAAATATTTATATATTTATTTAATTAAAAAGTTATATATTGTGCTGCCATCTGATGAGTTAATACGAAACAAATTGTCACGTTTTTTTTTACTTTCATCCCTGTTTGTAATTATTTTATTGATTTATTGACCTCGTAAACAGTTTTGTTATAATACGCTTTAAACGTCAGTGAATATATTAAATATTAACAATATACAAAATTAATGTCATTATATATTCTGCAGACAAACCTAAACAGCACAATGTGGCACAAATTGTATATGTATGGACTGATTACCATGTTAAGAACCATTAATTATGACCTCTTATTAATGTTTATTTATAAATATATAAAATTTATTTATTTAATTCATTTTAACTTTAGAAAATAAATTTAAGAATGAATTAAATTAAATATTTAAAGTATAGAGTTGTTAAAATTACAATAATATTGATAAAAAATTTAAAAATTAATAAAGAATTATTCTAACTATATAAAGTCCTCTGCTGATTATATGAGAAATAACAGCATAATTCGTTTTTAACAACAATTGGTGAAAAAGAAAAAGTGGGCGGATACTATCGCTTTTCCAGCCAATAAATTTAAAATATAGACAATTTTAAATTTTATCGCATGAGATGGCGCCTCAAACGGTGAATATTAGAACTATCGAACTTCAGTCAAGTACAGTCGACCCCCATATAACGCGGTAGATACGTTCCACTTTATAAGAATTTCGCGTTGTAGGAATCTTTAAGTATGTTAGCCAATCACAGCCCGGCACGTGTGCAGTTTACGGACTACGGCTGTTTGAAAGGTTTTCTTCCATAAAATTAATCGATTATAGGCTAATTTGACTCGAACATTTCCAAAACACGTATAATTTTTGGGAATAATCCGTATAAACTATGCTATAAACAAAAAATTTTAGGATTACTTGCCGAGTGTGCACCGTTCGAAGACGCCATTGCTTAAGCTTGTTTTCGTCGCGGAGCAGCGCACCGAACGGCGGGCTCGTTTTCTGATAAGTTATTTTTCTGCGAAAAATTCGTTGAACTTTGGAGACATCATTAATAGAAATAATTTTTATGGCCATTCAATAAGAAATATTTTTTTCACAAGAAATGTATAAAATTATAGTACTGTATTAGACTTACAGTACCTAATTTACATACTGTACAGACGATAGTAAACTCAACTTACCCACTTAAAATCTCTGTAGCGTGTAAGTAGTTCGGCTGCTCGTCCACTATTGGTCTAGATTCGACCAATCCTGTCGCGACACGAGTCGGCGATGACGTTTTACCTCATTTTACGAGTCTCTTTTAGCGTCTTTATACGAATACGGTCGCAATTTTTTCGCCGCGATATACGAATCCGCATTATATGAATCCACGTTATAGGGGGTCGACTGTAATTTATCTGAAAGGGTAATCGCCCCATTATTAAAATTCGAACTTTGAAATCTGGGAGGTCAATAGGGTTAACTGAAGATTTTCTCTTGGTCAGAGAAAATTTAAGGGACCGTGGTGGTTTTATCCCTATTTTTACCAATTGAAAATAAAATCTTTACGATCGCTTTTCATTAATAAAGAAACGTTCAAACTTATTTCATTTGTTCATAAAAATGACAAAAGGGGCAAGCAGGTCCCGCTGTAACCTCGGGTTCCATACAAGCTCTCAGCGGTCCTTTTTGCCATTCATTTAGTAAGCTGCAATTGAATTTATTTTAATTTGCTTTAAAAATGAAGAATGTCAATTATATCATTTGTGACATTCTTCTGTTTATTCTTACTCTAGGTAATGAAAAGTAGCTGAAATTTTAATTTATTAAAGCTTTGTAATATAGAAATTTTATGTATTACTTCAGACCCTTTTACAGAGAATCCAGCAAGGGTTTTTGGTTTGTGTTTTATACTTACTGAAGTTACAAACACATTTGTTACATATCATTCAATTAGTCTCTTGTGTATTAGTTTAAGAAAAGAAAAATTATATTTTCAGTTAAATTTTATTAATAAAGAATATAATTTTTATGGTGTTTTTAATATATTAAAGGCTTTAAAAAGGTAAATGACCTTGGCCTCTCTCGACCGTCCTCGGCTTTCTAGTTAGTTTGGTTTGAAGAGATACGGCAACGCAACAATGGGCCTACTGCCAAGAGGAAATGCCTCCAGGGAGGATCAATGGGAAAATAGCCTTTATTTAGGATTGTGGGCCGGATGGCCAAACGGTAAAAGTGACAGCTACAGCACTGGAAACTTCGGAATCGAATCTGAAAAAGTCGAAAATCTCCAGGAATTTTTCTGATAGTGATCCGTCCAAATATGTGAAGCTCTATCCATTACACGGCTGCCCCATTGTTGGCCTGGCCAAGCCAATAATTGACTTGCTAAAAAAACCTCTCTTTACCCACAGAACGAAAAGAGTTTTTAAAAATCCTCATTTACATGTTACAAACTTTAAGAAAGTCCGGTAAACTCCATGTAACCAGCCCATTGCTTAGGTGTGAGTCCACGACCAATGTTCGATGGTTTTATCCTCTTGGCCATTTATCAGGGCTATCGGGAGGAATTTCTGGCCAGAGGAATCGGAATCGGAGTCGGGATAAATGTATTGACTCCGACTCCAGAATCTTTCTCTTTTTGTTTTCCACAAAAAATTTTTCAAGTTTAATATTGGCTATTGGCAAAATTCTTGGTATGAAGACTTTCAGGTAAATGAATTAGGGTCTCAGGTAATTGAATAAGGATTCACTTCGTTTTCCAAATTTGCCTGCCATATGATTTCCAGAAAAATTTTACTGGTTTAAATGGGAAAATTAACAAGTAGTGGTTTATTTGTATGAAGTTTCTCATGTTATTCAGTACATCAGGACCACACAATTAGTCAACAACAAAAGGCAGATAAAGAAAAAAATAAGATAAGGATGAATAAAGATAAGATAAAGAATATTAAACAAATACTTCTTTACAATTAAGGGGAGTTTTTGTGGTATTTTTCAGAAAATAAAATATTTTGAAAAGTTTTGATAAAACTCATATATTTCTGGTTATTGACTCATGTTCAGGAGTTCATAATACCAGGGCTGTGGAATTTAAGTCGGAGTCAAGTGCTTTTTTTTACTGACTCCGCAGCTTTGTACTGTTATACTGTGTTATACACAGTACAGAGAGAAACCCTTCCCCTAGATTATTACATTTTTTTGACTTAGGACACCTTGAAACGTCGAGAAATGCAACAAAATTCGGGGGGGGGGGCAATTTCTGAATGTATGGATGTTAGTGTATGTGTATGGCACGATTTTGTTCATCCTGTTTGAAGCTTAATAACTCCTGTGCTTTTCGTCGAATATTTATGAAATTTTACACGGAGGTTTGTTTATTAGGTGGATTGATGATATTAAATTTTGGTGGTTAAAGGTCGAGAGAGTGGGTAGATAATAAACGTCGTGTGTATCTCCAATAGAATCGGACTTAATAGTGATTTTACTGGTTATTAGCATCTACATTTTTTTTTTATTTATATATATATAAAACTCATCCCTACCCTAAAAATTAAGGTTTTTGCCATTTTATAACAGTTAAAAATATAAAAAGTTTTTTAATAAAATTTGATAATAGACGGCGCTACAAAAATTTTAAACGTTGCCGGGAAAGTTGAGCAACTCGTTGTTCAACTTTTTCGGCATTCGAAAACATCGTTGCTGGTTTATTTTAAAGGCATTCTACAGATACAAGATTCCAGTACAAAAGCTCTTAGGACAAAAATCTCGCGCATAATACTCATGTGTATAAAACCGCATGTTTACGAGACCTTCTCATTACTACATCTTTAACATTCATATGGCATGCAACATATACTGTTCATCCCACTGACAGATTCTTCTACACACTCTAAATCCTAAATAAAGTTACGTTTTTATCTTTTCTTAAGTAAATGAAATTGTTAGAAAGTTATAAAACAATTGTTATAATAGTAATGTAAATAAACACACAGATTTTTCTTTTTTCCAGATGTGATAAACAATAATGCATAGCATCTAACGCGTGAGTAAGAGGTGTAGATAATACTGATGCTGGGGAGAGGAATTCACGTGACATTGCAAACGAAATAATCAACGACATTCATGTTCATAGAAACCCTGTATTGCGTATGACAGTTACATAATTGTCATAAAAGTTTCCGGCTGGATCAGTCAAAGATAAATCACGATCTAGATATTATATGAAATCCTATTCCCATTTAAACATTTTGAAGAGAATTCAAGATGGCGGCCGTCTGGTTGACACACATAAAAATGGTTGTCTCTAAGTATAACACGTTTCTATCATTCCAAAATTTCTCTTGTTTAACTCGATTTCATTTTACAAGGCCTTAAACGACTTTTGACTCACCTTGTATATGAATAAAATAAATGAAAACATGTGATTCGATTGAATATCGAAAAACAGGAGCCCGTACGTAATCAACACCATTGTTTTGATCATGTGTCGGGAGATTCCTTTTCTTAGTCAAGAACTAATGGCTTTTTAGGGGTATGCAAGTCCCATTCTTTTCAGAAGATAAACGGGATAAGATGCCCAGAAGTGTGGTTGTACGCCTCTGCTGTCATGTTATCTTGTATAAAATAGATGAAATTTTATAGCCAGGAAAGTAAAAATTAGACTAGAACTCAGAAAAATAATTAAAATGATTCTGGTCAACGTATCCTCAATTGCCATCAATATACAATAGTTCATCTTTGCGTAATATTTTAAATGACGATATCAATGAATGAAATAACTTTATACACGCGATAACCTTCGATAATTTTCCCATTATCATCACACATATAAATTAACTTCATTATCATTATAATTCACTGAAGAGAGCTATAAATAGAGAAGTAGAAAGAGAAACTTTAATAGTTCAATACCAATGACATAGATGTAGAAATGATACTGAATTACACGTAACGACGGTAGGAAAAATCATCAAATCACGAATATAAATTGTGTAAAAACAATATTATCAGACGAAGATAATGCATAAGGAATTTATAAAGTTCAATGTGAGTAAATAATAATATAAAGTTTATATAAAGTATACACGATTACGAAAACTATTTGAATTTTTTCTTGTATTAATATTATATCAAACATTTATTATAAGGGAAAAAAACATATATATATATATATATATATAATACAATTTACTTAACTTTTTGAGGCCCTTAATGTTTATGTAACTACTAAAAGAGGCCCTACTAAAAGAAGTTAAAGCTCAGAACCTCGCATAGTTAAGTGAAGAAGTTGAAGGGCCTCTTACATATTTCAATTCCAATGACAACAAGGAGGCCCTTGATTCCTCAAATTTCTTTCTGACCTTCGCAAAGGCCTTGGTATAATATTTTCATACTTACGTCAATATATATTTGAATTACGAATAGATTAGAGATAAGTTTATTTTAAAATATTAATAACAAAAATATAAAATGGAATTTACGCAAAACTTTAGAGATTACTCATTTGTTTATTATAAAAAAAAAAGATATGTATATTGCTTAATATATATATGCGTATTTATTATCTATCAGATCGTCAATTGCATGTTGAAATTAATTTGAAAATAAAAAATAAATTGTGATAATATCTCGTATTTAAATCAATATATAAGCTTTTTACTTTTGATTATTGCAATATTGACATTTCATCTTCATAACAAATTGTTTCGAAATATTCAGTAATATTTAAATTATTTAAAAGCGGAAATTTAGATTTATTTTTTATTTTTTACATCAGATTAAATCTAATTATTAACAGAATTAAGAAGACATTTATTACGTTAATTATTTAGAATTTTACATTAGAAGAAAGATTCGATTCTAAAGAAGGGATATCGAAACCGTTCCAAGATGATAATAATTCGGTTCCTCTAAATTTTCTTTGACATTTTAATTGCATTTTTATCTTTTGATCTTCTGTAAAATATTCTTTCCATTGACCCACTACACCTTTACTAAAGAAATTAAGCTTTTCATTACTCTTCTTCATTCCATCATTAAGAGAAGTTATAAAGTATAATGGGCAATTCTTCTTCATTTGATCGAATTGTACATTTCTGAAGATGTTCTCGAATAATTGATTATCGTTAATTAAATTTTCGTAATATTCTTCACCAAGAAACCTTGCAATGTTTAATATTGCTTTACCGGGATCCATCTTCATTCTCTCGTATGACAGAAAATATATATTTGGTTTATCTTTTTGATCGTACCAAGAAAGAATGTGATCGAAGTAATCACCTTGCGATACTTCACCTTGCATGAAACTCTGAAAGAATTCTTCAAAAGTTGCATCGCTGTAATTCTTCTTCTCTACTTGTCTGTAATGGTTGAAACCCGATACACAATTATCCCAAGGATTCCTATAGACGTAAATGTACTTTGCATCCGGATGATAGGGTGTATAATGAAAAGGCATATTGACTTTAAGTAATCGAGGGGATGGTAAATCGATTAAATTATCAGTTCCTATCATTTCTAAATGAGTAAATTCTTTGGTCCAAATTTCGTTGACTGAAGGTAAAGGTGCTCCGTAGTGTAAGATGTCCCATACTATGTATTGAGTCCACGTGGTTCCTGATTTTGGATAACCAGCGACGAATACATCTCCCATTCGCGGTTGAAAAGATACGGCTTGATGAAAATGTTTCAGAGGATATCTTCCGGTTAACCAAAATCCTTCGATGTTAGTTAAATTTAATTTGTTACGTCTCTTCGTTATTATTTCCTCCATACTCTTGAAATTAGAGAGAGAGAGAAAGAGAGAGAATTACTAATTAAAATTTACAATATAAAACAATAATTTTACAGACTTTAAAATGAGCTTACCTTTGAAATTAAGTGAGAAATATGTGTTGAAATATCTATTTTTCTTCACAGAATACTTCGATGTTGTGTTAAATGTAGTATATATATATACGTTTTGAATTGATCACGCCATGATTACTTATCCAATAGGAGAGTCGGATTCTGATAATAACGATGCACATTCCCCATAATTATCATTTAATTTGTGTGGTTTTTTTTAATCAATTTTAATCAAATTAAAATTTAAAAAATAAGTAAATGATAAAAATTTATTTTATACAATTTAATAATTTTTTTAATTAAAAAGAAAGGGGGGAAATACATATATATTTAAGCAATGGTTTTTAAATGTTGCAAGAATTTTATATAAATATCTCTTACTAATTTGGAAATATTTTCTCTATTTACCTTTATAATATATTTTTTTTAATTATTTTTATATAATAATATTTTGTATACTTTGAAAATACATTATGTTACAATAAAAAAAAAACAAATATTTTTGTGTATTATTGTATGAAGAAGATAAAGAAGAATTCGGTATATTAACTTAATGATATAATTTTTTATTTTTTAAAATTGATTTCCTGCTTTATTTTATTAATTTGTATCAAAGGAAAGCTTAAAAATTATCTTGGAAATATTCGTAAAAAAATTATGTAAAATACAATATAAATTATTCGTATAAAGGAGACTGGATTTATAGATAAATTAAACAAGCCAGAGTATAGGTTACGGATTAAAATCTAAAGTTAGGGCCTTATACTCTGAGGTTACAGTTTAGGGCAGTGTTTCCCAACGTGGGGTCCACGCCCCACAGGGGGCAATTGGATTATTAAGGGGGTAATTCGAAAATGGACTCGTCCAGAGTTTAAGTTAAAACTGTATAGCTGCTGTATATGTTAGGGGGCATAAGAATTTTAGAAAGGTTTAGGTGGGGCATAGCACAAAAAAGGTTGGGAAACACTGGTTTAGAGTCTCATGCGACAAAGCTGCAATTGAAGACCTCATACAGTTTCGAGTCTCAAGTAACGAGATTACATTTTTTAATCTTAAGCTACAACTTACGGCCTTTCTTTCTGTATTAAGGCCTAATGTAATTCTATGTTTTAATAAACAAATCCCAGCTGGCGCCCCTCCTCCTCTTCCCCCTTCTATTACTATTCCCTAATCCTTCCCTCTCTCCCATTCTCTCCTTATCCCACCTCTTGGCCCCTCCTTCCTTCCTTTCTCCTTCTATACCTCTAAGTAAGGCATCACCCCTTTTACCAACTGTATTAAGGCCTGAATAAAGTATAAAGGCCTCTGTTTTATAGCTTAAGACAACAAAAAGTGTATTTATATATATATATTTACAACACGTCATGGAAATAAAGCTGTACCTTGTCTTTACTTTAAAGGCTGCAATAAATTCTATCTTGTGTTTTTTTTTTTTTATGTAATTATTGAAAAATTATAGTCTTTTGAAACTTAAAACTTGCAAAAATATAATAATTAAAAAATATATTGCAAATATTTCACAATAGAATTTATTTCTACTCATCATAAATCTTTTTCAAAGATTAATATTTAGATAATTTATTTTCACAAGGAGAAGACCTGAACTCTAACTCTACTTGACTCGAATGTGAGAAAAATTATTTGATAAAAATTTCATACTAAATTTTTAATCAAGATGCACGTGGTTGTTTACTTGGAAATGGTCGTGGTATCCTATGACATTGATATAATTATCTGTCAATAGCACATAAGATCTTAGAAACAATCATCTGATTAATGATCTGCTTATGTCAGATATATGGCTACTAGGTCATTAAAATCAATATATATTTTTTTTAAATTGTGCTTTGAAGTCTGATAAATAAATAATTTAAAAACATTTTAAATTAAATAATGAAGACAAGCCTCAAAACAGATTACTGTTTTCACTATTTTTAAATTTAGCCACTTTTTCTTAACTATTTCAACATAACATTAAATTTTGAATAAATATGTATGTTTTATATTTAATGTTAAAAATTTGTAATAACTTGCTCTTAAAACACTTTTGGTAGAATTTAAAAACATTTTAAATTTAATCATGAAGACAAGCCTCAAAACAGATTACTGTTTTCACTATTTTTAAATTTAGCCACTTTTTCTTAACTATTTCAGCAATATATTACTATTTCTTACTTTTTCTGCCATTATGGACAACAACATTTTTGTGACACCAAGCTATCACTAGGGGTGGAAAGATAGAAAGGGATCACATGTCATAAATCAAGTGGAGTTGGACTTCATGAAGATTTTACTCGTTATTAGTATTAATAATTTTATATAGAACTCATATCTACCCTCAAAATTAAACTATTTGCAGTTTTGTAATTATTAATAATATAAAAGTTGTTTTTTAACAAAATCTCATAATGGATGATGCCACAAACTAATATTAAACTTGTTGTATTACATTGTTGTGTTTTTGCTGGTTAAGAAAGGCTTTTCATTTCTGGAATATTTTATTTAATGAAACATCTTGTTTTAAGTTTTAATAATTCTGTGACTCTGAAAACTTTTTACTAATTAATCATTTTAACCAATTAGAAATAGAATAGAATAGAATGTTTATTAACGTAATAGGCAATAGCCTGTTACAAGGGGGATGTTTATACAATTATTAGAACTTTACATACATTAACTTTTCGATGAGCATTCGCCTTCCGTCTGTTACAATCAGGGTGGTTGGATTTCACAATTTCTTGATTATCTACATGGATTTATTTCTACATCTAATTATATTTTAACTTATACATCACATTCAGTATGTACCTTTTTACCCGTTTTAAATACACTTCAAATTTATTCATTATTCCGTATACAATATCTCAATGTTTTNCCGTGGAGAGGTGCGAACCCACGATCTCGTCTTCCTATTGCCTTTATTTTATTCCCTATTAATTAATCCTTAATCCCTTTGACTAACTCTAACCGAAGTTTTCATACTTACATTCGAGGACCCTACGGAAGAAATGACGCCCCTCCTCCTCTTCCATTACCATTCCCTAATCCTTCCCTCCCTCCTCCTCTCCTTATCCCACCTCTTGACCCCTCCTTCATTCCTTTCTCCTTCTAGGGCTATATACCTCTGAATAAAACATCACCCCTTTTACCAACTGTATTAAGGCCTGAATAAAGTATAAAGGCCTCTGTTAATGCGCCACTAAGTGTTGAGGTTTCATGGTAGCTTATGCTACCATGGTGTTAAAACACGTGGCCAGCCCGTTGGAGAGGTGCGAACCCACGATCTCGTCTTCCTATTGCCTTTATTTTATTCCCTATTAATTAATCCTTAATCCCTTTGACTAACTCTAACCGAAGTTTTCATACTTACATTCGAGGACCCTACGGAAGAAATGACGCCCCTCCTCCTCTTCCATTACCATTCCCTAATCCTTCCCTCCCTCCTCCTCTCCTTATCCCACCTCTTGACCCCTCCTTCATTCCTTTCTCCTTCTAGGGCTATATACCTCTGAATGAGGTTTCATGGTAGCTTATGCTACCATGAAACCTCAACAATCAGTGGTGCATTATAGATTCATGGAACCCAAACAAATTTGAAGGATCTCAAGTATAGTTTTGACTATAGTTTTCTTCGAGGGAATTTTTTGGGAGAAATATTTTCTTATAAAAGATTAGTTTCGGGCCCCACGTTGGTCAAAACTCCAGGTAATTACCCCTTTTTGCCCATTGGATAACGAGTCACTCTCGACACTCCATTCCTCCCTTATTTTAACTCCTAAACCCTTTCACTATTGTACCAAGTTTTCAGATTAACTTTCTAGGTTTTAGGGCCCTGCAAACAATATATAATTAACCTTAAAACTTGGACACTTCACCTCTTGACCCCTTGATAAACATAAACTGAAAAAAAAAAATTGTAAATAAATATATAATTTTAATCAAGTTACAATCATTTATCCTTAGAGCAATACGAAACATGATAATTAAATATATATTAATAGTAATAATACTATAAAATTTACAAGTTGCACGTATATAGACACGATAATTAACTAACTATAGACAGACTATACAAGTTTATCGTTCGATACATTTATGTAAATATTTAATTAGAATTTATCAGTTATTTAATTATCATTTTTTTTTTACTTGATTATTGCTAAATTTCAATCGAGCAAATAACTATTTCGTATAATAATTGAAACAATTTAGATTATNATACAAGTCGACCCCCCCTATAACACTGTTGGTAATTCCGTTTTATATGAATTTCATATTGTACGAGCCACTTAGATTTTACAAATACGTGTGCCGGGCTGTGAATGGCTCACGTATTTGTAAAATCTAAGTGACTCGTACAACATGGAATTCATATAAAACGGAATTATCAACAGTGTTATAGGGGGGTCGACTTGTATTTCTTTATATTACAATAAATTGCAGATAACACGTAACAGCCACACAATAATCAATTTTTTTTGAACATTTTTCCCTTTAAATTCGATCGTATATAGCGCCATTTTCCGCCTAACGGAGAACATTTTAACTATTTTTTACAATTTTGATAGCATCAGTAAATGCAATAAACTCTACAAAATTGTTGCCAATTATTGATTTTTTTAAAAAAATATAAATAATTGATAAATTAATTAATTTAAAACCTTATAAATTATCAATATTTAATTTTATATAAAGTAATTTGTAAATATTTATTTAGAAATTTAAATAATTAAATTCGTTGAACATTATCGGCAATAATTATCAATCAGCATGATTAATCATTATATAAATAATTATTATAATTAAAATATTAATTTTATTTTATTAAAAAATACAATTATTTTTTACATCTTATCGATTTTATTATATAAATATTTTACCATAAACTCGGGAATTTCGTATTGATGATCATAAGATGCATTCTGCCTCTCCTGATCATCTTTAATAAGATAATTATATAATTAAATAAAGATTCCTATATGATAGACTCAGTGGAGTTTTGGGTATAAGTAACTTAGTCTTTTGTTTGGGGCCTCCTGCTTTTTAGAGCCCCAAACACTCACAAGTATAGGCCCTATTACTTAATCAAGGTCTACATGGGTGGCCCGAAAGTCAGCTAACCATATTTTATTTCCAGCAATAAGTAGAATTTGAATATAAATAAAATTCAAACGATGATGATTGTGATGGTTAATTAACTTTTGGAGCACTCTATACTTTTAATTTATATTGTCAAGTTTATGCTAATGTTTTGTGCTGTTTATTTATTTATTTTTGAGTTGTTATTAAATGAATAATTAAGCAGAGGGAGAAGATTCTTGAGTTAACTTGACGTAGCTTCTTTCATACAAAAGAACAAATAGAATAAAAATAACAGAGATAAATCTATTATCTAACAAATAATAATGATTCATCAACGTGAAAGAATAGATCGATTGATTCTTCAGTGGATAAGAAATTTATTTATTTAATATAAGATAAATCATATATTTTTGTTTTAAAAACCTCACAAAGATCTTATCATAAAACGATAATACTTTTACGTGTTCACTTCTCTATGGTACTTTCGTTACAACTTCTTTATTAAGTATCAAAATGGTAAACAATTCTACCCAAAGGAGATAAAGAAGCTTGGAAGTAAAGTAATCTTAATAAGAGCAATGAGTTGTCATAAACAGTAGTTGTAAAGACGGTGGATTATGCCTCTTATAATTGTGTTATTTACTTTATTATTTCTCTAAACCGCGAGGATAAGATGGGCTCCTTCTGGTCAGACCTCTCTCGTATAGAAAATAAAATTTAGATCTAGTTTTAATATTGTTTTTATACAGTCCACCAAAGGAGTGTATAGAACTCCTTTGGTAGTCTGTACACTCCTGAACGAGTGGTAATTAGTCGCGGGTTCGTGTCTCACCAAAGGGCTGGTTGACCACGTGGACTTTTCCAGGTTTTCTTCGTGTGTTTAACACTGAAAGACTTTCTGATGGACCAGTTTCCCATAGAAATTCTTTAGGGGAGGCTCTTTTCCATTGGCAGATCGCCCATTTGTTGTATTGCCTTATCCACCAATAGAAAAAATACTGCGAGGTCTTAGATAGACTCAAAAATTCATTTTCTTTATATGGAAATCTAAAAGATTTTTCTATAAATAAGGAAAAAAATCAATTTATTCATATATTTTTATAAAATTTTAGAGAAGTGTGAGGCTTACTTTGTCTCTCACCCTCCTGTTTTATGAATGAATTGTAAATTCTACCTCCATTCAAAATGAATTTTAATATTCAAATAGTCAAAATACAGTTTATAGAAATGGATAAGCCACAAAAGAATAGAAAAGTTTAACATAAAACAGGAAATAATATTAATAAAATTTCCACCTTAATAAATTACATTCATAAATTAAAAAAACTATAAGAATTCAAATCAGTTTGCTTTAACTAAAACACGATTTATTAACTTTTAATTTAGTCTTCTTGGTATAATAACTTCCAGGATATTGACTTTACTTATTTAAAGCAGAAAAAAAAGAAAAAGAATTGTGTATTATGACTAGCGAGTCTTTGTGTTGTCATAATGTGTTAAACCACGAGGAAAAAATTGAGTTAATAACTTAATTAAATCAAAAATAATGAATATTTCCCCATCTTCTTTATAAAATTAATTTCATAAAGGGGTTGACAGTACAATTTTAATATTTACACTCGTAAATTTATACTTTATCTTTGAATATTTAAGATTATTATTTGAAATAAAATTAAATTATTTAGCATAAAAGATATTTGCCTAAGGTCCTATTTCAAGAGGCCCCAAAATTTTTTTTAAATTAATCTATTACTACTAAGTTTAATTGTTATCTAAATATAATTTACTTAAAATAATACATTTAAGTGTGATGGAAAGGGCCTCCTAAATTAATTTTGTCTAAGACCTTGAAATCTATAACGTGATACGGAGAGAAGCGAGATGAGGCCCGAACCAGTGGCAAATATAAAGATCTATTCGGAAACGCATTAATGCATGGGCATACTAATTCGCAGGGGGGCCTCGTCTCATTAGGCTATTAGTATTTTTACGCCTTTAAAGACGTTAAGACGAGGGCTTAGCATGGTCCTTGTTTAATTCAGCAACTTAAGTAGATCCTCAGAACCTTAGTATCGGAGGCCTCAAAAATCTGAGGCCCATTCTGCTTGGATACTTTATCCTCGAAAATTGTATGCTAATTTTTTTATTTTTAATTATTTATGCGGTTAACTTTCTTTTGGGCCAGCCTCTATACAAACAAAGAAACAAAACAAACTTCTTCTCAGTTTATTAAAAAGAAATTTTAATTTGTATCACTATTTTTCTAATAAAAGATCCCTTTTATATTCATAAACAGATCTAGAAAGATGGAAATGTAGGGCCCCATACGGAGTAGGCCCTAAATTTCCATCATATATTTCTGAAGATACATCCTTATGTACCAAAACGTCTGAATATATTATCGCTGGTCAAGTAGTTCCGGAGGACTCGGGTTCGAAATCCGGACAGTGGAAAAACTCCGATTATGTCAGGCCCTATCCCATATCAATAGGTTCTCTCACTGCGGGCCTGGCCTAACCCGTGGCGGGCTTTTTTTTAAAAAAAAAAGGCCCTTTTAGTGCCACAGGGAAGAAAAATTTTTTGAAAAAAAACTTGATTTTATTATTGCTGAGTATGCAGTTATTTTTTTTAAAATAAATAAAAATATAAAGTGTAAAGAAGAAAAAGAGAAAAGGGGGAGATTGGTGGATAAGTTACTATTAAATCTAAGAATAAAAATACCTAAAAAGTAATTGCTTCTAAGAGTTGAATCATTATTGTCAAATGTAGTCACGCTCATTAAATAATTGTTACTTGAATTTTTTTCTCATTCTCCTTTGTAATTCGATGGTGGTTTCGAGTCCAAATGTAATCGAGTCATTGTTATTTATAGTATTGTATTTCTCAGAATAAGAATGTAACCGATGTGTTGGATGTTGTTATCAACTCTTAAACTAAGCAACTAAGTTGAATAGAACAGAACAAAATACGAATAAGAAATTCAAATATCACATGTTACATGACGTCGTGTGACGTTTTTTGTTTTTTTATAATAGATTATACAGTAAAAACCTGCAAAATGGAAAAATAACACCAGGTACAGTACAGTACCTTTTCAATAGAAATTAATGATACGACATGGTTTTATTTCTACTTTTATTAATTTATAAATAACTTCATTAATCTCTTCTAAATTATATTATTATTTATGATATAATTTAGAATTACGTCGGTTCATAAATTAAATATAATAATCTGCACTCTTTGACATTATGATCAGATTACAAACGAAATTGACGTTAAGTGGCTCCGGCTGGTGTCAAGAAATTAAAGCTCGTCTTCAGATAATTTGAAAATCATTCCTCGTGTTAAATAGTTATAATTTATTTTTTTTTTCATGATTTATATATTATATTAGTCCATCTTTAATATATAACGATATTGCTTGTAAATTGAGTTATTAAAATATATAAATTTTTAGACCCTGTTGGCGTGATACCAGCGAGATCTGGACTCTATTACAGAAAGGTACCCAAAATTTAAACTTTTATATAAAAAAACCATAATATTTTTATTTCTTTTATTGATTTTATTCATATATTTATACAGCTTTAGGAAACGGACAATGGCCATATTAGTAACACGTCCTGGCTTCTCCTAGATCCTGCAATTTTTTTATTTATTTAGAATTATTCTTTTGTATGGAAGCTGAAAAAGATATTTTATTGTCTTTCGAATTATATTTCTCTATATATAAAATTAAAGCTATTTTCCGGCTAGTATAAATAGAATTTACTTTTTATTTGCATTATTATCTCTTTTCTTAATGAGACCATAATTATTGTAAATATTGTTGTTATAGAAGTACCATTATGAATTTGAATAGTGTAATGGTACATTTCAAGATATTTCTGAACTCAAAATTTACATTTTCAACAGTTTTTTTTTTTATACAGTTCGTGATCCATTTTCTGATGCCAAAATTTTCAAATCTTATCTCTATGAAACGAAATTTAACCCCTTCCGAAGAACCTGTTTGCAAATCGTTACTCCAGCTGGTGATGATGATGATGATGATACTGATGATTCCACTCTTACTTGGAAATGGTCCTTTTTCAATTGCTTTTGTTATAATTTCTGCTTGTGGTCGATTAACTATATCACGGATCTTCATCCCCTGCATCATAGAAGAATTTTTTTGAAAGTAGTTCGTCTTCTTTCCCTTTCTTTTTCATTAGAAGCATTTTTTTTATATATAAATCGGGGGTCTTTAACTTTTTCTTGAAAAGTAACGTGAGCTGTAAAAGACAATACGGGGGGGCAAAGTTCAAAAGATAAAGTCAAAGATTAATCTTAAAGATTTTCTTTTGTTTGTTTCTGAATAACAACGGTCATAACTCAATGTGAAATTTGGCTATCAAAATTGAGAATAAATTTTGTGGGATCCAATATTAAAATCTACTGTCTGAAGAAGATTTCAATATGTTCAATATTTTCAAAATCACGATCCAATAAAGGTGCAAATACTGTATTTTATTCTTATAAAGAAGACGTATTGTTCTTTCTATATGCAAAATTTTATTTACAAAGACCCATTCATATAGGTGATATTAGCAAATGACTTGTAATAACTGCTCCAATTATGTATTCATTACATGTTTATGGTGTAAAATTTATCTATGTTTCAATTTATTTTTTTGATGATGGACACTAGTATCCTTCACTATTAATTTTGTACAATAAATTATATTTATTTGTAAATAATTACTTCAGATATTGATTTTTTTGATTGCTCACAACTTCTACATGAATGACTGGGCCTTTGCCAATGAAATTTTGCATATAGAAGAAAAGAATACTTCCTCTATAAAAATAAAATACAATCAGTAGATTATGACCTACTCTGGGTTGTGATTTTGATTGTTAGTAACAAACTTCTTTCTTTAAATTAGATTTATAAAAATCATTTACAGCAAGGTCTATTAGGGTTGTAGGATTAACAGAATAAGGGCAAAGTTATTAAAGTAAAATGATTCAACTGATAAGAATTGACGACCGAATGGCAGTTAAGGCCTATTGCTCTGGGGACCCGGAATTTGGGAGAACAATTCCTAGGAATTTTCCATGGGTGGTCTGTCGGAACTCACGATGGGTATGCTTAAAAACGCCCTCTTAAAACCCACGGGCCAGAAAGTGTTTTAAAAATGACATGAGAATTGTTAACGACAATATCGACATTGTAATTTTTTATGCATTTATTTATTATAGTACCATAAATCTTGCTTTAACGTGAAGTCAATCGATATTTTCGATATTAAAAATAATATTATTTCATTTCTCTACAATAAGATTCTATGAGTAACGCTATAAAAGATAACGTTTCTACTTAAAAATACAATGGAATTCGGTTATATAATCACGGTTAATGTTATCAATCGGCTATTGTCATCATAATCAGTAGGTCCCAAAATACTCTTTATAAAATTAGTTAAAAATAATTTGCTTATTATACTTTAGCTATTATCAATTTTGATAATTACACTCGAAGACAAACGATAAGAATTCTTAGAAAATCCGTACTAAATGGACATTTAGTACGGATTTTCTTTTAACCCACGCATACATTTTATCTTTTACATAATGTAAGGACATTACAAGAACTCTTTAAAAATACATTTACTGTGAATCTTCACTTAAAACATAACTTTGGGGATGAAAATTTCTGTTTAATTTTCTGAGCTGTTGAATTAAAAACAGTTGTTTATAAGAAATGTAACATATATAAAAATGTGTAGTGTTGTATTAGGTATACAGTTCGTGATAAATATAAATTGCACACATTCACATTGTAAATGTTTGTAATAAATTGAATTCAATAATGAAAATTTCCATCCTCTGTTTAATGTAATCAACCGGTTATCAAAAGTTACAAGTCCTAAAGTGATAATAATAATAATCGAATTCCACTGTGTAATAAAAATAGGATTTGTACATGAAGTCTTTCAGGAAAGAGGCATCCTGTGAATATTAAAGGGAGGTTTTTAAGCAAGCCTATCGTGAAATTGGCCAAGCTCAAAGCCTAGATATATCGAGACGGATTCGATCCCGGTCCCTCAGAGGAGGTAAGCTGGTATCTTAACTGCACGGCCATCCAGACCGTTATATTTATAGCATAGGTCTGATTAGTAAGGTAATGGAATGGATTAGGTGAGAAGTTTAATAGGGACAATAATAATTAATAAAATTATACAATTTTAAATAAATTTACATCGTAAAAACAAGACATAAAATTAATTTAAACATTGCAAATACAGATTTCTGCTTCATAACAGAAGACATCATCTTGAAAAGAGTTTCAATCACCTTGAAGCATCATAAAAATTGCTTAAAAAGTACGAATAGATATAAATTTCGTTGGATAAACAAGATAATTCATGAAAAACTTGGTATTTTCATATTAAAAAAATAATAATAATAATAGGTATAAAAGCATCGATACGTAAATTTTAATAGCCTTACCCTACAATTGTGCCATTTATTAAAGCCTTAATCAGATAAAAAGTTAGTAAATTCACTTTGGGAACAATGATTCTGCATCAGTTTTATGATCGAAAGATGACGTCATTTCGGGCAATGAACTGTAAAGTCAACATGATGTAAGGAAGGAAGGGGAACGCAAGTTGATTATCTGCGTTTGAATCAGCCATTATACCCAGTTTCTATGAAGCTAACTTGTCATTATATATCGTTAATAGACTATTGTTGTTCTCCAGATTAGCAGCAATCCGATCAAAACTTTCAATGCAATATATCGAGAGCGGGAATAAAAAAAAAGGATATAAAAATACGATGATTATTCGCATGACTAGATAATGTATTCCGTAATTACAATGTTTTACTTTATTTTATTAATCAGAAAATATTTATATATGTAAATTAAAGCCTATACATTAATTTATTTCATTACTAATTCATTATAAATTTAATTATT
>NW_019384305.1:370635-401789 GCF_000671375.1 Centruroides sculpturatus
GCGGTTTATATTAATTATTTAAGAATAAATAATAGAATAGCTATATATATTTTTAATTAGAAATTAATATTAATTTCCTAAGATTTATGTCTTCAAATTATAAGTATTTATAATTTAAAAATACGAGAAAAATCTATATAAAATGCTCATTTATTTAAAAATTCGAGAGGCATCCTACATTAAAAAAACTGGGACCAGAAATGTTTATTCGGAGTATTAAAAGAAAAAAAGGGAAAAAATCATTGTCGGGAAAAGTCACGCGATTTCAAGATCACGCAGAGGTCAAGGTCACAGCTGGTGAAGACGAGAGAGAGATCCGACAATTTAAGTTAATTCCCGACTCCACCCGACTACACTCCATTACGAGGAAGCGGCACGTTAGGTTTAATAAGAAACAACAAAGATCCTATTTTGTTACGTTGGTCCTAAAACTAAATTGGGAAAGATGAGAATTCATCCAGAACAAGAAAAGAATTCGCAATATTTTGTTAACATTCAACATGGCAGATAATTATAGCCTCGGAAGATATGATGGATAAGTAAAGCATCTCCATTGTTAAAATGAGAGAAAATTTCGTATAAACCCTAGTAAAACGAGACAATTTCTTTTATTCTTCACTCGATATCGATAGAAATCTATTTTTTTAAATTGTTTTTTCGAGAATGAATCGAATATTTATAACAAGGCGTCAACAGAAATCCATCGCTCAAGTGTAATGAATAGCGATGGAAGGAAGGGGAATGCGAATCCAATATTCCATTTACATCTATGAGGAATGCGAAAATGTAATATATATGTTGCACGAATATATATATATATATATATATAATTATNTCGTGAAATTGGCCAAGCTCAAAGCCTAGATATATCGAGACGGATTCGATCCCGGTCCCTCAGAGGAGGTAAGCTGGTATCTTAACTGCACGGCCATCCAGACCGTTATATTTATAGCATAGGTCTGATTAGTAAGGTAATGGAATGGATTAGGTGAGAAGTTTAATAGGGACAATAATAATTAATAAAATTATACAATTTTAAATAAATTTACATCGTAAAAACAAGACATAAAATTAATTTAAACATTGCAAATACAGATTTCTGCTTCATAACAGAAGACATCATCTTGAAAAGAGTTTCAATCACCTTGAAGCATCATAAAAATTGCTTAAAAAGTACGAATAGATATAAATTTCGTTGGATAAACAAGATAATTCATGAAAAACTTGGTATTTTCATATTAAAAAAAAATAATAATAATAGGTATAAAAGCATCGATACGTAAATTTTAATAGCCTTACCCTACAATTGTGCCATTTATTAAAGCCTTAATCAGATAAAAAGTTAGTAAATTCACTTTGGGAACAATGATTCTGCATCAGTTTTATGATCGAAAGATGACGTCATTTCGGGCAATGAACTGTAAAGTCAACATGATGTAAGGAAGGAAGGGGAACGCAAGTTGATTATCTGCGTTTGAATCAGCCATTATACCCAGTTTCTATGAAGCTAACTTGTCATTATATATCGTTAATAGACTATTGTTGTTCTCCAGATTAGCAGCAATCCGATCAAAACTTTCAATGCAATATATCGAGAGCGGGAATAAAAAAAAAAGGATATAAAAATACGAAGGAGATTTCAATATGTTCAATATTTTCAAAATCACGATCCAATGAAGGTGCAAATACTGTATTTTATTCTTATAAAGAAGACGTATTGTTCTTTCTATATGCAAAATTTCATTTACAAAGACCCATTCATTATAGGTGATATTAGCAAATGACTTGTAATAACTGCTCCAATTATGTATTCATTACATGTTTATGGTGTAAAATTTATCTATGTTTCAATTTATTTTTTTGATGATGGACACTAGTGTCATTCACTATTAATTTTGTACAATAAATTATATTTATTTGTAAATAATTACTTCAGATATTGATTTTTTTGATTGCTCACAACTTCTACATGAATGACTGGGCCTTTGCCAATGAAATTTTGCATATAGAAGAAAAGAATACTTCCTCTATAAAAATAAAATACAATCAGTAGATTATGACCTACTCTGGGTTGTGATTTTGATTGTTAGTAACAAACTTCTTTCTTTAAATTAGATTTATAAAAATCATTTACAGCAAGGTCTATTAGGGTTGTAGGATTAACAGAATAAGGGCAAAGTTATTAAAGTAAAATGATTCAACTGATAAGAATTGACGACCGAATGGCAGTTAAGGCCTATTGCTCTGGGGACCCGAAATTTGGGAGAACAATTCCTAGGAATTTTCCATGGGTGGTCTGTCGGAACTCACGATGGGTATGCTTAAAAACGCCCTCTTAAAACCCACGGGCCAGAAAGTGTTTTAAAAATGANGGAAAAAATCATTGTCGGGAAAAGTCACGCGATTTCAAGATCACGCAGAGGTCAAGGTCACAGCTGGTGAAGACGAGAGAGAGATCCGACAATTTAAGTTAATTCCCGACTCCACCCGACTACACTCCATTACGAGGAAGCGGCACGTTAGGTTTAATAAGAAACAACAAAGATCCTATTTTGTTACGTTGGTCCTAAAACTAAATTGGGAAAGATGAGAATTCATCCAGAACAAGAAAAGAATTCGCAATATTTTGTTAACATTCAACATGGCAGATAATTATAGCCTCGGAAGATATGATGGATAAGTAAAGCATCTCCATTGTTAAAATGAGAGAAAATTTCGTATAAACCCTAGTAAAACGAGACAATTTCTTTTATTCTTCACTCGATATCGATAGAAATCTATTTTTTTAAATTGTTTTTTCGAGAATGAATCGAATATTTATAACAAGGCGTCAACAGAAATCCATCGCTCAAGTGTAATGAATAGCGATGGAAGGAAGGGGAATGCGAATCCAATATTCCATTTACATCTATGAGGAATGCGAAAATGTAATATATATGTTGCACGAATATATATATATATATATATCTTATTATAGAATTTACGAGAAGAAGCAATCTACAAGAAGCTTTTTCTAGTAAATTGGATATTCATGTATAATGGCTAGAACGATTTCGGTATTTATCTCCTTTAAAAATGTATTTTTTTATCAATATTTTTATATAAAAAAATAGTAAATTCAATCATCTTAAACTCTAAAACAAAGTTTGCTTTAAATAAATATTAAAAATGTTATTATATTTCTTCCCATTATATAATTTTTAATACAGTTTTTTAATCACTACAAAAATTTATTATGTTTTTTTTTTTAAGGTTTTTTCCCATTAAAATTTCTTAAATTATTATTATTATTTAAAAAAAAAGTCTTTTAAGTTATCGTAATTCGTATCTTGAATATTTGTTAAGTTATCGAGAAAGTTCTTGTCGATGCCAGAAGGAAGATATTTATCTTTTAACATAATAAAAATGTGAATAATGTAGTAATTATTTTTTTAAATATTTATTTTTATCGTGAAGATAAAATTAAATTTTTCGCAGGCTTAAAAAGTCGAAAAAATCGAAAAAAATTCAAGTGAAAATCTTGGAAAAAGTGTTGAATTTTCTGTTAACGTGACAACAAGATCAAAAGGCCTGAGGGGTGGATTTCTTCGAAAACAGGAATTTAGCGGCTTATTTTATCAAGATTCTACATTAGTAAAATGATTACCTTAAGTAAATGGTAACGGTTCATCTGAACAATTTAAAAAATAAAAATAAAAAAATTACCGAATTATTTTTTAGGAAACTATTAAAGTGATTCTACAACACCATGCTTAAAATCGAAAAGGTGTGGTACCAGTTCCGGCTATTCACAAACTATAATTATTTATCTACCGAACTATAAAGCTTACAGCAATACAATTTGGAGACAGTTAATCTACGTCGATATATAAAAAATGTCAAAAGAAGAAGTCATGTCTTCTGTACAAGAACCGCTATAACGGAATGAACTCTTAAGATTAAATAAAAAAAATATATAAGTGCCGAGACCACTGGTATGCCAAATATGCGACCTTGACCTCCAGGTGTGGCGCGTGAGATAGATGAGATGAAAACGAGCGAAGATTAAATATAAGAAAAATACCGATTCCTCTCATAGGTATGGAATCCCGAATCGACACCCGCGTAGGTGTATAATGGTAAATAAAAAAAAAATGTCCCTCTCCTTTTTTTTTATTATGTAGCATATATGAGGGAGATCCAAATTAAATATCGTGTAAATTCTTGGACGTGTTTCTCTTCTGCGAATTTAAATTTCCGACTTTAGTGTTTTTTGTTTTCAGACGTTCGGAGTAACTGGCCTAATTTTCTTCTTATCTTCTTATGTTATTATAGGGCGTTACTTCGATCTGTTCACAAAAATGATAATTTTTTTTTCCTTAATTTGATGTAAAAAATGCTCAATTTTTCGGAATTGTATAATTAAGCTATTGTTAAGAATCCGTTAGTGGAAACATCGCACAGCTGTATGTTAGCAATCGGAAAACAGCGGTTACGCACGAGCAGATGATTTCCTGTCGCTACGTTACACGCGAATCATTTGTCGTTTCAGTCAAGGTTGAGGACTAAAGTTCGTTAGACCACATTTACGTCACCATTCAAGGCCACCTCATTTAATTTTTGACGTAAAGAGGATGAAGTAAAAATAATTGCTTACATTCGATTCTTAATTTTTTAAAGACACGAACGTAGAAAAACTTTCTTTAAAAGTTACGATATGACAACCGATTCTACAAGACACTTAAATTAGTAATCACGAAGTAACACGAGTTAAAAATAATAACAACTTCTTTTCTAATTATTTTATGTAAAAATAAAAGTAATTTTACAAAATTAAATGTAAAAAATGAATATTTTTAATTAACTTTTCCATACTACTCATTGAGAAAATAAAGAGAAAGAAATTTAAAAAAAAAAATAACAATATAAAAAAAGGAAACGTAGACAAAAGGACTTAGTAATAAAAACAATGAGAATGGATGTCACTCGGTTATAAAGGTGTTTTGTTTATAATTGCATGGAAAGATCTCCTGAGGATGCAACACATTACAGAGCTATTCAACGAATTCTTAGAAAGTAGAAAATTGGAAACAAAAATAAACAAGTAAAAATGAATAATGACGTGTAAAGATTTGACCCCAACGATAAAAACAAATGATTAGATGATTTATTTATAGTTTAAACGAAAACAAAGCATTATTGTACTCTCTAAAAATTTCCAAATTTAACTAATATACTACAGTCAAACCTTGATGTTGTGCCACCCTCCGTAAATCGCAAACGATTTTCATAAATATTAAATAGAGAATCCTTTAATATCTATAAACTGCTAAATATTTGAGTTTTGATCTCATTATTAGTTATTATACATACGTTCCTATTGTTTGAGGTATTTCTGTTTCGCGACACGCTCGATTATAGAGGTATAACGTTTTAATATACGATCTTAGATATCAATTGAAGGTTTTAAGTCTGTCCCGGTTTATTTATTTTTTTATTTTTTTTATCCGATAATATATAATATTCCGAAATGTTATATAAATTCTCTTCCTATAAATATCAATAAACTGACAGATGTCAACCGAGTAGTCGCCACTAGAGAGGCAAAAATCGACTGGTGAAACGTAAACTTTCAAAGCTTTATCCCCAAACTTCCTACTTTTCTAGATTACATTTGATCCCGGGGGAGACGAAACTGAGAATAAAAAAAACAACCAAAAAAAAAACCGAGTTTATAGAAAAAAAAAGAGAAGAAGAAGAAAGTTCGATCTCCAATCAAACCATAAAAAAACAAGCAGTCTCATAACAAACCTCCGTACTTCATTATATTTTAATTTAATGTTTGATTTAGATTGCCTAAACGTCAACCGAAAAGAATTATTTTAGTTCTTTCCTATATGTTCTCATCGGGGTCACGAAGCTCTTAAACTGTTTTAAATCAATGAAACTTTTATAAATCATTATACCGGACGAATCAGGTCGAAGCTGTAAATAATGTTTGCTCAAAAACTAGATAAATAAAATAAAATATTATAAGAAAATCAAGAATTATGGATAAATGTTACAAGTGCAGTTTAAGTGTTTTAAGCGATTTATTCCTTGTATAGTTAATTATAATAACGAATGATTGTTAATAGAATTTTCTACATATTTAAACACTTTATTGGCTATCATTTTGTTTATTTTATAATAAAAATTTTTGATTTGTTGTATAGTGTTTATTTTATACACAGGCCCTATTTCAAATAAACGAATTAATGTCCTGGAAATATTTTATTTCGTTTTGTTTCACGCAATCATTTTACAGTTTATGAAATTTAATAAATATTCTTCACGAATTGCTACATATTAAATTAAAAATTCTATAAAATTTCACCAGAATTCTTGAAATTTCACCAGGTGAATGCGTTTCCATCAGAGGTATTCGGGTTCATTCATACATCATTGGGAAAGTACTTCGTTCTTTTTATTTTATGAGCGTGATCAAGTGGATCAACGACATAAAAATGCATAAATTAATGTCACATTTAATCACTGTAATGGTAAACGTTATGGTACAAAGACCCATACGCGCGTGCATCTATATGCTTGTTTCTTTAAAAAAAAAAAACACTGAAATACTTCCTAATATATTAAGTAAATTTATAATTCTCGTATAAAATCATAGACAAAATCGATTTATGTATCAAAATTAACTATCGCCATTTTGAATGTAAGTAGCGTACCCATAGAAGTTTTCTACGTAGATTAATTATCTTTAATACATCACGCTCCAAATAACATAATTAGAATTATATCCTCAACAGATTGAGAAATTGGGGGCTAAAGAAAACATCCCGATAATTAAAATAATGAAAATGTTAAGCGGTTATTTAAAAGAAACAACATAGAAATATAACTGTAACATAAAAATGGTTCCGCTTCAACGACTCCATTTTCGGTTAAATAAGGGGGAAAAATCGGTAAAAGTTTTAAAATGCTTTAATGTTTTGACCACTTTCTACCGATCCCGACTCATTAACGGGGCCTTAACGTGATGAGAAAAGGCACTTTGACAGTTTGTGATTAATTAACGTACATTAATTAAAACGTTTGCGGAGAATCTGATGATTTAAAGGCGTTAAAATGGAAGATTTCATCACTGGTAAAACATTTCTCTTTTGATTAAAAATTTATTTTTAAATGAAAAAAAAAAAAACAAATTATATATAAATTACACTAATGAAATTTAATTTTTAAAAAATAAAATAATAATAATAATAATATTTACAAATGTCAATTAGGTTCTGGTATGATTACTTTCAGTCGTTACTGAACGACAGTCGCCTCGACAACGGAAGCTGCATGATGTATTTGGGTAAAGAAACAGTCATTAATCACATTACGGAGCAACACGTTTGGAAGATTAACGGATTTTCCTGGGTAATTGGACTACTAGGCAAACGACGTCCGTGACGTCACTAGGGAAGGGGGGGGAAATTTCCGTCGATATCGAATTTTAAAAATGTATAATTTATCTTAACGTACCTATGTAAGGATGTTGTGTTGTCGCGCACGTGGTTGATAGCAACTACCAATTGATGCGTGAGTAAACGTGCTGTGGATTCTTTCATTCTGGTTTCCTAATAAGACAGTTGATGACAGACAACACTTGGATGTATTCCAGAAGAAGCATTACGTTTACAATCGGTTTTATAAGATTTTCTTCACTAAAATAAAAGTTTAAAAAAAAAATATTTTATTCTAATTAATAAAAGACTTTAATATAATGTAGGAATGTAATAAATAAAAACAAAGAAAAAAAATTAGTCTAAAATGTTCCCATGCCGGGAATCGAACCCGGGCCTTCTGGGTGAAAGCCAGATATCCTAACCACTAGACCACATGGGAGAGTAGCAGCAATTCCTCTACAGCTTTATTTATTATTAAAGAAAAATCAATAATAATTACATTTTTTTGAAGTTAAATAAATAATATAATCTGATACTTAAATTATTAAGCTTTTATTTAGAATTTTTTACTATTATCTTACTTATTTTAAACATTTAAAAGCTTACAAACTTATTTTGAGGATTAAAATAAGTCATTACTTTTAACATTTTTGAAGATTCGGGGGTAGGATACGTCCCTCTTCTATTTTCTCAAGTTATTTCTAATATATTCTTGCTCGAGATTGACGAATTTTCTAGATACATAATGAGGAGAAAAGTAATTAATTAAAATATAATTAACGGAATTGTTTCAGTTTAATTAACTTAACTTATTTGTTTAAATACGGCTTTGATTGTAGAGATGCAGCAGAGAAGAATACATTCGTCATTAGAACATTTCTAATAATATTTCGACCCTAATTGTTTATTACAATTCTTAAATAATTTTCATTAATTGTCTTATTTTGTAAGCGCGATTGATTTGCGCGTCGCGTCGCGTCTCGTGCGACGCGATCGATCATGTTTAAGATATTTAATATTAATACTATTAATATTTACGCTAATTTTTAAATATTTTAATTTATATAATTTCTTGCATCTTACATTTTTATATACATTTTTTTTAATTTACAAAATTATATTTTGATTATATAAATAACCAACGATATGACGCAATGAGCGCAAGTCGCTCGTCAATTATAATTTGCATGTGAAAAGAATTGATTTAATCTATTAATTTCTTTAAAGATTTTAGAAGAAAAAATAATGATATTCGAATATTGTGGAAAGTCAATGATAGTTTAATACGTTAAAAAACACGACTTTATATATAATTAGCACGCTGAAGCGAAAAAGATGCCGCTTCACGCGTTGCGCGAGTACAGATTAAACGTTTATTTGACTGTTTTATCGTTTTAAAAATATAATGAGCATTTCAATTTCGGAAAATATGTAAAACGAGAATTTTATTTTTTAAGAATTGCGAAAATTCGAGATTAAAAACGCAGCGGGGAGCGGGTATAAGACGAGGAAAAACATACATACGAAGAAAACGGAAAAAGGGCAAAAAAGCGTGAGCCTGTTCGTGCCAGGTCACGAGGCCAAATATCTCCGGCAACGAAGCCCCTCCGTGAAAAAGCAGGGGGGAGGAGAAAGAGGCCCACTCACGTAATTGTCGCTCGATCTTTTATTCATGCAGAAAAACTGTAGATGAAGAAAATTCGAACGGCGCCATACCAGACCCCCCCAAAAAAATCTCGTAAAACCAAACGAAAAATCTAGTAAATTTAATCACTTTATGCATAATTAATTATAATCATTAGTTTTAAATTTAATATCGGATGAATTATGGAAATTGATCCCGTTGTTTAAGAATCCCGTACTAAGAAAAGAGCGCTTCTTACGTGCCATCTGGATTCCCTGTTCTAGAATCTCACTTATTTACACGTCTAGCAAAAACTACACCCAGTCAGTTGAGTTATGGCCGAGTTAATCATTAGCAGGGATCATAAATTAATTAAAAATTACAGCATGTAGAAAGTTTCATTGATGAGATAAAGACGAAATTCACGTTTTAGACTTGGGTCGATGATCTAAATCTGGCACTTACCTAGTAAGAATGGCAATATATTCCCATCGGATATCGTTTCTAGTTTTCACCTCGCACCGGAAAAGACCCCTTGGGAAAAAGGGAACGCAACGAAGATCAAAGAAGATGTGATTCTCCAGTGAGAATCGTAAAGTTTTTATGTTTAGGACCCCCGCAGGAGACTAATTTATTTCTAGATGGTCACATTCTTAGAAATGCTATCTTATAAGACGAACTACCAACATCTTGCGCTCTTAGTGGATATTTAAGATTGTTTTTAGGACTACTTATCAGTTTTTACTGCATCAAATAGAATGAAGTATTCACTATATAAAAATGTCTAGTCGACTTTATCGCGTCGTGTCTCTTTAATATTCTCCTAGTTAATGCATTAATTGCCTCATTTAGATATTATCATCCCGTCACCCATCGACAATCCCATATTTCTAGCCCCGGGCAATAAAACCGAAAAGTAGAAAAGTAGTACGAAAAAATACACATATATTACATTTTCTTTTTTAAATATTGTTCCTTTAGGAACCCGAAACGACTTCCTAAAAGGAGGGATTTTTAGGAGCATTCACGTTAGAGAAATTATCATCCAGTCATCTGCGCGATTAGCGAGTCGCGCGTCGCGACGCTCCAGCAAAATATTTTTGTTTAAATTGCTAATAATAGAAAAGTTTAAGTAAATTTAAGTAATGTAAATAATTACTTAATAATATTACATTAATGTCGTACTGTTTTAAAAAGTTTAAAGTCAATTAAATAATTTTAAAAAATTCAAATAAGTGATCAAAGCGACGCGACGCGGCGCGACATCAGAAGCGAAAAATGAATATAAATTACATTATTCTAATTTCGGACAGTTCAATGACTACTACTACTACTACTTTTTTTTTTTTTTTTTTTTACGTAACAAAGTAACTATTTTAAAACTTATTAACTAAACTCTTTTGTATATTTTATATTAAAATTAGTGGGAATTATATAGTAACGTTTTAACTTTCCGATGCGCGGTCACGCATGGTAGTTTTCGAAACAATTAGTGGCAATGGCGTCCCTTAATTAGGCATCGAAGTTCTGAAAAACTGTTATGTTGCCGATACTGGCTTGGTCTACCAAGCATCCTTTTTATCACCTGGTGTTACGAATTCGGCGTGTTGACGACATCTGCCATCTCATCGGGTCAATTCCTTTTGGTTTTTTTTTTTTTCTCGTTTTCCGAAGACAGATGGCAGCACTAATCGTCGGGGAGTTTTTATTTTTTTTTTTATTTTTTTTCGTAAGCGAATGGTGTCGTATTTATCGATTTATAGCGCGGACGACAGATGGCGCCGTTAAGATGCGACGCCGATAAAAAGGCAACACTCCAATCGACTCTAATCAGAAACTGGCATCGACCGAGGATGTTAAGTCGGTAGAGTAACGTTAAACTGCGGCGGCGAGACGTTGACCGATACCTCTGGGCGTCGGTGGCCGATGAGTGCGCTCGATATCTGCAGTCACACCCAGATGTATAGTCTGCGCCGATAGGAAGAAGAGGGTGACGTCATCGGAGGTCATAAACACGCTTCAGCATTTTGTTGGAACCATTCCATTCGAATAACGAGGGTGAATGAGGAGGGGAGAAGACGGATAATCGATACCCATCGCCTGCCAATGCCTAGCTAGCTAGCTCTAGCTTCGTCTCGCTTTACCACCGCCGCAGCCCCCCGGATAAAATCGCTTATAATGACCAAATTACGCTTTATAAGTTATTTTAAGCCCGGGGATGTTTCCGATTCGTTTCTTCCGTACCGGGTCTTATCCCGCCGGTCCACGATGGAAGAAGACAAGTTGGCAGCTCTTAGATTCGGATCTCGTGCCGCACCCTATCGACGTATGCCGATAAAAATCCGCCAGTTCTCTCTTCGTCTAATGACGTCAGCGATCTCGCACTCTCTTCGAGAGTTCAACGGCCTTCACTGTAAACAAAACAAGTGACGCATGCGCTCAAATCGCCGTCTGACCTTGAACGACGATCTGTATAATATCCTTTCCCCCCCCTTTGGCTCCTTTCCAACATACTCTTTTCTGCTAAAAGAGTCGTTGGACGATAAATTTGGCAAGCCATTCGATATTTAACGCGTAAACTTTTTAGAAATGAGTCATTGTACGGTAAAGTACGTTCGATACCGTAAAGTCCCGATTGTCGAGCGCTCGTATACACCCGATGACATCACACTTGAGAAACTCGCGTCGCTTCTCGGCAACGCTCAATGGTGAGGCGGTGTAAGGGCGCGTAGGGGCGCTTAAACGCCCACAAAATTTAAGCATCGTAGTCACGTGTGCGCGGTTTCTTAGTCATTTACTCGTACGTCTAGCGAATTACTAATGCAACTTACAATCTGATTTACTAATAATTCTCTAGAAAAAGTACTCATCTGGCTTTACTCAATTCTTGGCTCCTGTTTCTAAGGTTCCTGGTACATTACTTACTTCAATTCTTAAAATGCCTTAATGTAATTGTTATAATTACAACTAACTTGACTTAATTATATTACGAGTATTCAGAAAGACGTAGTTTTAATTATTTTTTTTTAAATATTTCTTCTATTTTTTTAATCGAACTGAGTACCAGTCGACCCCCCTATAACACTGTTGATTTTTCCGTTTTATATGAATTCCATGTTGTACGAGTCACTTAGATTTTACAAATACGTGTGCCGGGCTGTGAACGGCTCACGTATTTGTAAAACCTAAGTGACTCGTACAACATGGAATTCATATAAAACGGAAAAATCAAAAGTGTTATAGGGGGGGTCGACTATCTGTACACATAAAAGAACCCTCTAAATGTATAAAATTTCTATTAAATAACGAAAAACATGATATATTTAAGCGATTCTTCTATATGTATATATATGAACAATAAGGGGGCCTTCTTCCTTGTATCCTTTATACGTAGAGGTTCGTTAAGAACGTTTAGATCTTTAACAATTTTAATAAATTCGTGTATAGTAAATAACATTTAGAGAAGAGAAAGGAATTTGTTTCTCAAAATCTATTATAAATTATCGCGTGATCTTTCATTACGTGAGAATTTATAGACACACACGATTAAATTTTCTCCTTTAAATCTTCTAAATCAATCTCTAATTACTTAAAAATGCTGAATCAAGTCTTAACTTTTCGAAGAATTGCAAGAGATTCGACTTAAACACTAGAAATTAACACGTAATCTCTAATTTACTCCACGTGGTGAGTAGTAGTAGTAATATTTAATTTTCGTCCCGATTAATTTCCTAATAAGTAAGTAATAAATTATATAAAAAAAAAAAAACATTTTATAGGAACGTAGAAGAAGGAATGTAATAATAACAATTAATTAATAAAGGCTGACCTTGAATCGAGAGGTCAAATCGAATCAAAGTGTATTAAGTTTAAGTTTTCTTGTAATATTCTCCACCCCTTTTTCAAAAACACATTTGCTCATTTATTTTTTTTTTTACTTTAACAAAACTGGAAACTTGAACTGGTAGGGAAAGTTTCGCACCTGATTCATACCAGTTAGTGAATGTGTAAGAGGAGAAGCCGAACAAAGGTTACTTCACCTCCCAACATGCAACCTTTTTTTTTTTTCTACTCCTCTCCTATTTTTTCTGCTGAAGTAAACTATCTCTGCAACCCCCATTAACAAATGGATTCGGTTTTCTTTTTTTCGTGTCCTTCTTTCCATTTGTTTCGACCGTTTGACCCCCCCCCCAAAGATCTGATTAATTGACTCTAGGATAATAGAAAAAGGAGCCAACAGCTTGAACGTTTCCTAAATAAATTTCTGCATCGTGCATTATTTTAATATCAACTTTACCGAGTTTATCATAAAATATTTCAAAGATTTCCGACTAATTAAGAAAATATCTAATTAAAGATGGTAGAAGAAACACTTTAGCTCTTCTTTTCATTTTTTAATGTAGAAAAAGAAGGAAGAAAAGGGAAATAAAAACTGTGAAGTTGGTAATTACTTAATTTCTAACACGTTAGAGAATACTAAAACTCGAAGTTTTATGAATATAATAAAGATAAACTGTACTAAATTAACACGATAAGTAGAAAAATTCGTCTTAAATTATATTAAAAATTTCATTTTTTTAAAAGATAGAATGTGAGATTTTTAATTGGGTGCAGAGTAAGGAAGAAAAGAATAACCTTTTGACCTCTCACCTGGACTTCCAGGATGGTGTGGGTGGCCATTTTGACTCGAACAAAGTTCCTTTTAACTGGAATTATTCCTTCTAAATCATAATATGCAAACGTAATTTTAATCCCCTGTCCTTTTCGACTTTGTTCGCTATCTGTTTGTTATTATTATTATTAAAATTTAGGATTTAAAATTGATTATTCTATTTTATATATGTTTTCAATTTTAGAATTGTCATTTATTTATTTATTAAATTTTTAAGTAATTTATCGTAAAATTTTCCACTGGAATTTTTAAATTTTATAGCTTATAAAAGCTTTATTATTTTAGAAAAAAAAAAAAAACTTTTCAACGTGTAGTACGCGATCTATAAACGATCGTGTATGTGAATAATAAATAGAGACGAATATGGAAAAGATTGAAAAACGATGAATCCATTATTAACGAGATAACTTTTTTGAATTTTTAAATTGGCCAATTAAATTTCAGGATGGCTGAGAACATCGAAAATTGATTGATTCGTAGTAAAGTTAATGCGAAAATTAGCATGAAAGAGACAGTGAAAATTATTCTTTAATTAATTTACATATATTATTAGTTTAATGATCTTTACATGTACATTATATAATGCTCTAAAGCTCTTTTATGTATAAGATATTAGTAAATTCTATATAAAAAAAATAAAATAAATGAAAATTATTTTATGACAGTAAAACCTGTTCAAAATGGAATCCGCTTAAAATGGAAACCTGTTTAAACGGGAAAAATTTCTTTTAATTAATAATGTTTAATGTTTTAATGTGGTTCCTCTCCATTTACCAATAGTCACCAAGTTTATCCATCTTGTAATCCCGTTCTCATCAAATGGATCTTTTACTTTATCCAAGCAAGTAGAGATGTAACAAGTAGCCTTTGTGGATTATTCTCATAGGAGGGAAGATCTCTTTCATACAAACTACAAATATATAAAGCCATGATTCTTTCAGTACTTTTATATCGAGCTCCATTATAGTCTGCAACCTGTTACCACAAGCTAAAAAAGGAACTTGTGTAGCATTATCCCAATCTGGGACTCGAATGGAGAAGGAAAACTCATAGCTTCGTGGGGCCCGGGCAAATTTGAATAAGGAGGACACGTGTACAATGTTTTGACCCTCAGACAGGGAAATATTTTCTTATAAAAGATTGGTTCATTCATAGAGCTAGTGGTTACATCCATAGTAGTATAGGGGTTTGCACGTTCTAATTCGGACCCCTCTTATATCGATTCTAGTTACGGATTCGGGTACAAATATATAAAACATGAGTTTTTAACAGAAAATTACGTTTTAACACCTACAGGAATTCACACCCGACACATTGTAATCCGATTCAATCAAAGCAAGGTATATGTATCATGGAACAGATGTAAGTTATTATAACTGTACTCTAAATGATATAGGCTAGAAATTTGAAGCAACATTATATTTTACTATCCGAAATATATCTTATCTAGTACAGAATTTATCGGAAAAGCTTTAAAAACGTTTAATTAATTTATTTTTAAGACATTTTCTGAAGCTTTATCCGTGTAAAAAAAAAGGGGGGGGTTTTTTGATGATGATGATGATGATGAAAACAGCAAAAAGAACGGTTTATATCAACATTTTTGAATAATTTTTTTTATAATATTGAATCTAAAGACTTCAATTAAAATAATTTTTAATAAGATAACCGTTAATAAAACCTTTTTTTTTTTTAAAAAGCGTTACGAAGTTGACAATTTTTTGTATTAGAATAACGAAACTTGGAGGATGATTTTCTGTTATATCAATTGGAATTTTTTAAACTGTACTCATAATAAATATAGATAATACTTTATAAATTTCTTATAAATATTTATAAACATGAATTTATTGAAAAATGCCGGTAATTTTCTCGAATCGGTTCCGTAGCTCGATGATAAATTAAGCTGCGTACCGACTCAGATAAATTCAGCCAAACTGATAAATGGCTGATATTATTTTGATATAATGTATCGAATTTGCATTGATAAATATTCTAACATCCAAGTAACCTGTGAAGATGGTTATCTTCTTATCACAATTCGCCGATAGCATATTGTTTACTAAACATTACTTCTTTGAAACAATGTATTTATGGAGAAAACGTAAATTTCCTGTATATTTTCTGATTTAAAATAAAATTTTATATAAATTAATTGAATTTTAGAAGATTTTTAAAAGATTAAAAAATTAAATTAAATTAGCATCCTTCTTTTTTTTTTATTTCAAGCTGTTAGAAGAGAGTAAGAAGTGAATCTACGTCTCCATTTTTTATGTAAAATTAAGCTTAAAAAAGTAAATTTATATTAAATTATAGATTTTGTTTACATTAAAAATAGATCATTTTGATATAAACCATGGAATAACTTTGTTAAACGTAGAAGAAGCCGCATAAACTGGAAGCTCGACAAATGATTCGACATCTGTTTTCTGGCATTTGTATAAACAAAAATAGGGTAGTTTAAATTTCTGTCGAGCACGAAGCACTAATTCTTTTATAGAGCTCCATTCTATAAATTAGGGGCACAGCTGGATTGTACTAGCATAGAACTAGCTTGGCAGCTCCTATAATTTCCCCTGGCTATGGAAGCTAGTTTTGTAGTGGTTTCGAAATAGCGTAGAACCAACTGTGGACGTAGCGAGGTGGGAGATTTTTTTAGGGTGTAGAATTCAATAAACTACTAAGAATTACAAGGTGAAGAATAAGAAAGTTCCGAGACAGCCAGGTGCTCCGATTCGCCTTTAGACAGATGGCGGTTCTAACCCTAAAGTCCAAGCATGAGGGTCGTACGCGTACATCGCCAAACAGCTGCTGTTCACACAGCGGGGATACGCTTGGAGGTTTAGTCAGTCGTGGGAACAGAAAAAGTTACACGCCGTCCATGAGAAAAGCTAAAAATACACGCGATAATTGGAATTAAATCTGTCTAATAAACGATAGTTTAACAACATCCCTCCAACATTCGATTGAAAGGAGAAAGGAGGAAGATGATGGAAATGATCACTTATACATGTATATATATATATATATATTCTTGGTTTTAAAATCTGTTTTCTCGTCTCTTACTTATACTAAAATACGTACAATAATCCTAAATTAATAAGATCCCATTAGACAAAACAAATCTATCTTACAGCAGCTGGGTTGGACATTTCTTTCCCTGTGGAGACAGATTAGTAGGCTCACGTTAAGAAATCCAGTCTGGTAGGGGATCAGAATGATGAAAGAGCTCTTGGCTACTCGCACTCTAGCCTATTTGGTGTGTAGACAGACGAGCAACAATAGCCCATCTTTTGATATTATCGGTTTTAACTTTCCATCCCTTAAACTGTTCTGATCTTTTAATAATCTTCTTTATAAGTATAAAGAATTAACAGAAATCTTCTTTTATAAAATTCCTAAAAGTAGATAATTCTAGATAATAATCTTACATCTTTTCTGCTTAAGGTTTATTTAAAATTTTATATAAAATTCTTGCTTGTAAGTTTATGAAAGGACGTCATAAGGTTTCAATTCCTTATAAAGTTATTAAAGGGTCACACTCTGACCTTCGCTACAAGTTTTTATGTTCCTTACAAGCAAGGACGCCCTTTAGAATTATGAACCTTCTAAGAAATTTGGATTTCACTATAGTTTCTCATCATAAATTCTATGATGAGGAACCCATTGGGAGAGCACCATAAAGCACGTGGTCACCAAATGGTGGACTCCTGACACGTGTATACATACACCCTTTACGAATGGTCGTGCTTACAAGATAAGAAAGTTTCCATTAATGAATTAACTTTAATTTTGTCTGGAAAATAATTACAAAAGTTCTGATAATTTCGAATATTTTACAAGATGATTAATAATGGTGACAATGAGTTATTAACAGTTTATTAAACATGTAAACTTTATAATTTAATGTTATTTATTATAAGATTACAGTATTATAAGGATAAAATACTAAGATAAGAGTTATTTAGGCAGTAAAATAAATTTAATTTTATTAAATAAAATAAGATAACGAAAGTAATTATAAAAATTTTAATTATATTAAAATTAAATTAACTGTTACACGTAAATAACAGGTTAATTACGAGAACGGTCCTTTAATAATCTTATACCATAACGTAACCGTGGAGAGGCCCCTTACCTTTGTAAATAAATAAGTACAAGAAGATTTGAATGTGACAAACGCACTTAACCACGTGTAGGGCCTATTCTTCAAGGGTGGATGCAGGTTTGCACGTTCTTATTCGGGCCCCCCCTTAGTTATACTTTCATAAGATCTGAGAGAAGTAAAATGGAACTCAAGGTAATTTTTTAAGTTAAAAATTAAATTTTCGAAGGCCCCTCTACGTACGTAACTGAAATCAAAGGGCCCTTTTGATCCCCTGTCTACCTGAGCCTACCTACTTAAATAAATAAATTCTATTGATAACAATTCTCTAATAAATCATAGATTTTCGGAGCCGAAATTAAATTTGAAAATTTAAATAATTAGAGAAAAATATAATAATTATCGATTTGAAATCAAGTATAGAGAGAGAGACAAGGCTTTAAGAGAAAATTAATCAAAATAATTTATAAAGTTCGTCGAATTTTATGTAAAATAAATTATCCAAAGTCGTGTCATTAATATTAAATTGTACGATATTGGAAAGTATATTTAATAATATTAATGATAATACAAATCTTATGTAATTTGTTTCCGAATTATATACATTCCAAAGATTAATGAAACATTACAATTAAGCTGGAGATTGTCAAGAGTAAAGGATTATTGGAAGAAGGAGAATCGAATTTCTGCTAAGGAATAAGATTTCTCTCTTTCCTTTTGTTGTTCTTCTTTCTATTTAAAAATCGAGTAAATAAATAAATAAATATTGGCATTTATATAGCAAAAAGGTTTGATAACAAAACCAAATAAAAAG
Organism: Centruroides sculpturatus; assembly: GCF_000671375.1. NCBI lineage: Eukaryota > Metazoa > Arthropoda > Arachnida > Scorpiones > Buthidae > Centruroides > Centruroides sculpturatus. The sequence continues at coordinate 389,281 of NW_019384305.1, forward strand.
ACAGACAAATTAATTAATTAAAAGCTCGTCCACTTTCGGATGTAGTAAATTGTCCTTCAGGATACTTTCAATGAGCTATTGTAGCTCCTTAGTAAACTAGGTTAAGTTGGCAGTCGATCCGGCCATAACAGTGTCTCCGGGTCAGTAACCCGGACGACAGGAAGTGACGTCATCAATAGGCGGAACTAGAAGGGGATGGTCGAGTATGATCTATGTTGAGAATATTCTTATATATATATACTGTATATAGTGGGTTATTACCCCACACTTATACCTTTTTTTAATAATAGGTTAGTGTAGTTAGAGTTGGGTGAGTGAATATGGTGACTTTTCATTGTCGAAAACAACGGAGACTTTATTATAAAAGAATAAAGTAGCTATTCAATATGTTATAAATCACCCGCTTAACGACCTTGCAATGTTTAAGATGGTTAAAAAAAAAAATTCTTTTTATATATTTTTCTTTAAAAAATTCTAACGTTTCACTAAGGAGATTTTGTGGTATTAATTGTAGTATATATCTCGAATTTTAAAGGGTGTATCGAATGTCGAATTTTTCCGAGTTGAGGAAGATGTGGAAAGACGTCGAAATGGCAGTTTTCTTGTTTTTTGATCTTATCTAATATTTTGACGAATTGGAATCGAAGCACCATGTCGACCTCCTGCTGAAAGCTTCCAAAGGTACTTCACCAGTTGTCAGATGAGGATTGTTAGATTTTAGTAGGATCCCTCGAGCGTTTTCCAATCCCCCCCTCCACACTTGCACCGCTTCTAAAAATTTAACTGACTTTTATGTCCGGTGCTTAGATAGGAAAACGTGAAAGTAGGAGGGAAAAATCTAGTGTTTGCACCTATTTTAAGTATGCGTTTCGGCTCCATTAAATGAGTAATTAGGCTATTTTATCGAAAACATGATTCCTGCATAAAGAAAAACTTAATCTTGGTGAAGAACTGACGACAGCTTTCCTGTAAAAGAGAATGACTATTCAGACGGAGACAGATGGTCCAATGTCTACAGATAAGAAACCAGTTTTAGATAACGATAGCACTTTACTCTGATTACCAATCCCAATTATATTTTAAAAAAATCGTTTTCGGCCTCTCTCTGTCGGTTTTGACTTAAACCATTTTTTCATACCTCCGAAATTCTCCAAAATCTCGTAATTATCAATGGAGAAAAAAAACAACAACAAATGTAGTAATTTTCCGCTTCTTTTCGGCAATTTAATAGGTTAGATATACCTTTAAAGGATCACAGAGAAAGAGACTATCCATGACCTTTAAATAATTCGGCATTGTAAAGATCCAGAAAAGTTTTTGGCCTCTTTTTTCCCATGTTGGGTGGACCACAAACATGTTTACGAACCGATCATAAACAAGTAATTGTAAGTCCGAGATGACCCACATTTTGACCTTAAAACTTGTCACGCTAAAAAAATAAATAAATAAATAAGAGATTTATGATTATTTTTCCTCCGAAATCATTTATCTTTCTTGCTGAATTTTGCAACACGACAATGTCATTAATTTCATTATGATTCAAGTTACGAGCTGCTTCTAATGCACACATAAACTCATTGACATAAGGTTTCGGGTTCGAATCCTAAGCGTATCCTTACAAATTTTTTTCGTAATTAGTTCCGGGTTGAAGTATCGTTCTTCATCCCTCAAGCGCTGATCTACTCCATCGAAGATCAGTCCATCCGTAATGAGTAAAATCAGTCTAGTTTAACGCACAGTACCATTACGGGCCACATGCCATGAAATTTTGGAATTTAAAAAAAAAAAAAAAAAAATGCCTTAATGCCTTAAACTAAAAATTCCCAATTGGAGTAACGATAGTAAAAAATAACGTTTACGGTTTATTCCCAACATGAAAAGCTAGTAGAGTACATAAGCATTTTGCTTCAACTCTATCCACCATTTTATTTCACTTGGCGATTTTAGTTCTGACGGGATTTGCTCTTGCTTGACTGAAGAGAATTCTCTAGTGGTTTTACAGCGTCTCTGTGCGTGAAGTGTTTCCATTCAGTTTTGCCCAAGAACGGGAAGCAATGCTGAATAGAATAAGGCAATAGATGCTACCAGTCCCCTATGTTACTATGGCAACCCGAGAGGGAATTGTATTGTCCGAGTTGTCTAATGCGACAGATGGGAAAGAAATGTGGATGAGAACGAAAAAAAGGAACGCACTTTTTTTTTTCTATCACGCACTGTTGAACTTTCCTTTTATTCCTTTCCCGATACTACCTGTTGATATACAACTATACCTGTAAAAAAGATGGAGGATCAATGAAAACGGTGATAGCCACGATAAAATCCCCCAGATTTTATCTTTCATTTAGTATTTTTTACAGTGTATTTATCTCATAAATTTCAGCAGATGTAACGTCTGATATTTATCTTCAATGCTGTGTATTTTTCAGGGGATTTTTTTATTAATAACTACATTTAAATCCTTGACGTGGCGGATGTCCAACTTTTCACCATTTTAACTGTTAAGAGCGAGCAAAACTACGTATCGTAGCGACACCTAATGTTAAAAAAAAAAAATATATTAATTAACGTCATATTTCAAGAAACGTTATTACTGTACTAAGCGGTGCTGAATTGAGCTGGTTTTAAACGAAGAGAGGTTCAAAAATTGATAAAATTTATCAATTTGCAGCTAAGATACGTGATGAGGATACTCGCAGCAATATCTAGAAGTATATATAAATTGTTATAACTCAAATATTTAGATATTTTTGCTAATGGGATTATAAATTTATCAATGTGCAAAGTATGAATTAAGTGTCAGTCAAGTAACAAATCGTCTATTGTGTACAATAAAGCATCTTCATTAAAGTAATCGTCATTGAATCTAAATTAATGAAAATTAATGTATTATATTTTCTTCTGAATATTTTAAATAGAAAAAAAAAAGCGGCCGCGTATATGCAAATCTATTCTGTTCGCACGTATCAATAGCATTCTTGTATGAACTTTCACCTCTTGGACGAATCTCTTCGGTAGTAATCATGGAGAAGACGAAATTTACCAATTTGTAATCATCCCATTGAGAGTGGTCAACCGCTTATTTAGTAATAAATTTTTACATTTGTAAGAGAACCGAAGCAGACAAGATGAAAGTAATTGTCATTGGGGGATTGTAAATCTTTATATTTTGGGATATTTTAACAGGNAGCGGTAAATATTTATTATATAAAAAAAAATTTTTCAATATGTTTCAATATATTTTAATATGTTTGAACGGTTAGATATTTTCAATATGTCTGAAACCAGGAATTTCTTCAATATGCTTGAAACGTACAAGAAATTATTATGTTTAAAATATAGAAAATTTTTTACTTATAAAAGCGTGAAACGTGAAAATTCTTAATATTCTTAAAGGTATTTTTTAAAATACAGTTTACAATTTTGAACATAAAAAGCTTTACAGTTAAATTATAAGACGTAATATATACACCCCTCCTCCTCTATATACAATCCTCATTGAAGATCAATTGAACTTTGCGCTTAATTAGCATAAATTTTAATTAAAAAAATAAGATAATGACAATAAAGATGGAATGGAACCGTATTAAGACCTTTAAATTTGCATTAGCATTAAGGAATAGGACAACAAACTTTAATTTATTCGTACTGACGAACGTGACATGAACTTTTACATTAATATTATTTTAATTGCATTAAGAAAACATTGCAATGTAACAAAGCTTAATGCAATTATCTCTCATAACCGAATTATTATACGTCATTAGAAATTTTTTTTTTTTTTTAATCCCTCCTTTTGGAAGAGTGAAGAACTACTAATGTATTTATAATTACTAATACATTGAGGGAGAAGTGAGGGGAATCTAGCTTGATTAAGAAGATTAAATTAAAGCAAAAACCGTCTTTACGTTGATCCATTGCCTGACTAGGTAGTTGTAGTAGTAGTAAAGTGGTATAAGATTCTACCTAGGGACTAAAGTAGCACACCTGTATGGTAGTTCTAATGATAGAGCCAGCAGCAACGCCCGTTCGGAGCCTCAAATACAAAACACGTTTTCTGATAATCTCTAACGAAAATTTCAGTCAAATGCGATCTCTTTTAAACCTATACTAATATGTTATTTCAATGGAATTTTATACTAGGCGATATCTCTTAATTAGAATTAATTAGATAATTAATTACAATTAAGCAAGAGGGGGAAGAGAGGAGAGAGAGGAGAGAGAGGGAGAGAGAGAGAGAAAAGAGAGATCTTCGGCTTCTGTTTTCTAAATGAAGAATAGTGGAGATTTTTGACAAATTCGTAAGTAAGCTTGCTAGTGAATAGAGGAAATCCTGATTAGTTTAATCTTTTAAAAAATTCAGAAATTGTAGCTGCTGCCGTTTCGAAGAAGAAAGAAGACCGGATATGAAGATAAAATAAGAATATAAAAAATAAAATAAAATAATCCTTGGAGGGGGGATGAAAATTTTCTCTTCAAATTTCAGCTCAACTTATTTTAATTCTTACAATTTTTTTTTTTAAAAATTAATTAATTTTTATTTTAATTTTTAAAATTAAATTTGTTAAACTTGTAATTATAAAATTATAAACATTGTACACATCTAAAAATTGAATTTTAATAATTAAATATATAGTAGTNGCATTTTAATTTACTGTATATTTAATTTGTATTCGTTACTCCTTAGTCTACTGTATTGTTATCATACATGCTGTATACGTATAGGACTATATAGAATAACAATACAGTGTAGTCGTATATAATTAAGGAATTCCATAATTTAATATGTAATAATAATATTTATAATTATTTAATTAAAAGTTTTATTAATTATTAATTAGGTTATAATTTTAACAGGTGTATACAAGTCGACCGCCCCTATAACACTGTTGATTTTTCCGTTTTATATGATTCCGTGTTGTACGAGTCACTTAGATTTTACAAATACGTGTGCCGTTCACAGCCCGGCACACGTATTTGTAAAATCTAAGTGACTCGTACAACACGGAATCATATAAAACGGAAAAATCAACAGTGTTATAGGGGCGGTCGACTTGTATACACCTGTTAAAATTATAACCTAATTAATAATTAATAAAACTTTTAATTAAATAATTATAAATATTATTATTACATATTAAATTATGGAATTCCTTAATTATATACGACTACACTGTATTGTTATTCTATATAGTCCTATACGTATACAGCATGTATGATAACAATACAGTAGACTAAGGAGTAACGAATACAAATTAAATATACAGTAAATTAAAATGCAATATACTATTTAATTTTAATTTTATTTAATTGTTTCCTTTCAAAATGGGGGTAAAAGTCTTTAAAACATTCCCCGTGTGTATAGCCTTGTGTTATATACACAGAAATACACGCTACATCAATAATAGAATATAAAATATAATTAAAAAAGGAAAAAGAAAAGCATAGAAAAATTTAAAAATTTATTTATTTTATAATAAAATAATTTATACATTTAATCTCTTTAAAAATAAATCGTTTAATGTAGAATGTATACAACATAATTGAATCGAATAGGTTAGATAAGAAAACGGGATGTCTTCGTCATTCATTTCCTGGACCTTTCCATTCTATCCATCTTTTCAATTTTATGAATCATGTACATCTTCCTGTTTATTATTTTTATTTACTTACATTTGTCGGCTCCGTTTTCTACCAAACAAATCGATATTTTTGTTACCGGTTTCACTAAAAGAACGTATAGAAAGGTAAAGTATATATATATATATATAGGACATAAACAATACTTAGCAGCAAAATAAATAAATGGATAAAATATAATCTACTACAATTTAATATTCCACTTTTTAAATATGAATAACTCTGCCTTCTTATCTAGATTTGTTACGTCCGTTCGTACACAGTCAAGGAGAAATTAAGTTAAGTAAGTAGGAACGGGGGGCATGTTGACGTTACGGAGATGTTGATTTCGTAATATTAAAAATAAAATATTTTAATTTTTAATTTTACATATTTGGAATTTCGATCGTATTTTTCTTCACCAGTGTGTGATGAAGGTCGAGAGATTATTCACCTTCATCCTGATAACGTTCTTGAATATACGGTGACCGGATACAGATGGACAAACAGGAACATCCGGACCTGCGAAGGAGGGATGCCAAGAAGAAAAAATAAAAAAATAAAATAAAAAAAGTGACTGTCAACGACCTCTATTTTATTGCATCTCTTTCGACGGAAGTACTAAACGTCTACCGTTGTTATGGTAACCGATCGTAAAAAATACTCCTTCTTCTTGTTGCATAAATGTCCCTGAATGAACCGAAAGTCGAGCGTGGATCCGATCACTCGACCTTAAATGCGGTTTTTCTCAATGCCAGCATCTTCTATGATAGCTTTCTGCTCAGTTTCACTCAAAAAAATAAATAAATAAATAAATAAATAAAGCCCACACATCAAAAAATATCTTCGTCTAAAAAAAAAAATAGAAGGGTGAGATATTATTAATTTCTAAACTTATAAATAATTTAAGCACTTACTTAGCTTAAGTTATTCATAGAATAGGGGGAGACATTATTCAATTTATAACTATAAAAATCCGTAATATAATTTTATGACTTAAAGTTAGTAAGATGAATACGTTTTTGCTTTCTATTTTCGAATTTTCAAATTTGCCTGGAAGTAACAACCAAAATGGGAAGACAGACCCAACCTTGTTTCTAGTCAAAGATGCAAACACACCCCTAAGGATATTTTCCCGCCCCTTTCCCAACTTTCATAGCAGGGAACGGTGAGACCCAAAAGACTTCCTCGAATTCTCGTCATCAGTGTAGACAGTAAAACCGACCCTGGGCGAAACAATAAAAATAAAAACACAATAGCCAACCTATAAATGTCCCTATACTCGTTAGGAGTGCCACGACCGCATGGGACTCCAACTTGTACTTTTTCTTAGTTAAGTAAACAATATAATAGTATAAAAATTCATTTATATTTTATATTGATTTGTATATGATAACCCATATGGTATTATAACTTCTATATATATATGTGTGTGTGTGTGTGTGTGTATATAATACTGGAAATAGGATAATCGATATCGTTACGCAGAAAGATTTATATTTAGTAGTCGTATGTATTAAATTACCTATTTAAAAAAGGAAGGCTAATGTTAGATAATATGAAGAATAATTATTCTTTCCAGTTACTACTATCTGGTGAATGGAACGTTTTACAAACTAGTGCAAAGGACCATCTGGACATACTGACAACAGATGTTGCTTTGCCCTCGGACAGCTTGCCATAAATTTCTATGTTTTTCGAAAAGTAGCCTTTTCACTACATTCCTAAAGTACAATATTTTGTCCTTGAAATTCTCGTTTAAATTTATTCTTTCTCATTTTAATAAATTATAATCGTGTGATAAAATATAACAACTATATATAAAGTAGTATATAGTATCTATATAATAAATAATCTTATATGATTTCTCACTATATACAAATATGTATTTCTCTAGTATAATAAAACCTTACTTTTCAACCGGTAGTTCGCGGTCCCCTATTAACCCGAAAGTTTTATTATTAAACGATCACAGGAGAAAGTTGTTGGAGAGGACAATCAGTCTTCGTATCGACTTTATATCAAGATACATATTTTATGTCCATCATTGATTATATTTTATTAAATATTTCTTGCCTAATCTACCTTTTAGTTAATCAGTTTTCTGTTGATGATATTTTCGGAAGGAGCCCACTGAGCATTTTATTAAAAATTACAAACTATACGGTAGCATTCTAATCATAGTAAGAAGCTATTAATTAATATTATTCTACTTTACACAATTTACAGTATTCTTAGTATATATACTAGTATATGTTTACTGCATTATATTCTTAAAATAGTATATGACTGACCCCCCACGCAGAGAACAGGGACACATGTCAAAGGGTCATTCTCTATTATGGATTCTTCGCTATGAGATCTAAATTAGTCAGGGGTAGGGCAATGTTAAGCATTTTTAAGGCTCCCGGCCGTATAGTTAAAGAACAAAGTTATTAGTAATGAGCCATGTTCAAATGAGGCCCTACTCAGGTGGCCCTCATTTATACCCGTATTCCCTACGGATATAAATAACAAAATTTACGTACTGTACGTATACAAACTATAACAAATGTACAGCCTATATATATATACACACGTCTTACAAGTTACGTTGTATGTAATGTTTAAGCTTCTGATAAGAGAATACAAATTTATACAAATACCGTGTTGTATTAATATGCATATAGATTATAGTATTTATACAGCAGTCATAAAAAAAATTTACATATATATTTTTTTACTAGTATAAAGCTAGAAAATAGAGGAGACATTCTCTCTAAACACTTGTTACTTGCGATAAATTAGTTTCTGTAGATACGCTTAATCTGTAAGGTTAACGACGTTAAAACTTCCAAAAACGGAGATTAGACACGACTTGATCTATAGTTATATTGTATATAATATTATTTATCAGTCTTTTACAAAGACCCGAAATCTGATAAGCATAAACATTTTCAACTTTGACCTTCCTTTATCTAATATAACCGAGACATTATGCCTGGAATTTTCGTACGTAAATGATCTTTTAACTGTGTTTGTGACTATAATATATAATATATTATGATATAAAAATTGAATAACTCAATTATTTACAGCTTATTTTATAATTAAAGCTTGAATAATTGGACTTTTGTCTAAACTGTCTTAGCGACAAATGATGACATAATGACAAGAAGTCAAGAAGTCGTGAGAACTTAACCAACGAGAGACCAGCTTAGAAAATGTCGTGGATTGAAATTACACACACACACACAGTCGTATAATAAAATATTATTTTTATGACTTATAATACTTAATTTAATTATATATTTTAGCTATTTATGTATATAAATATTAATTTATTCAGTTATGATTTCTCGAAAGATTAATTTTCTAGAATCTCATATTATATCCAACTCGTGTAAAATTTAATCGAAACTGGAGATTTCATTATGTAAATTATATAATCAGAATAGTGTAGAGATTAAGTTTCATAATTCTGTTTCGTCTTCCCCTCGTTTAAAATTCCCTACTGAAGGTAAATAACAGCATTAGATCCTACCAATAACGTGAATCAAGCAGTTTAGTTATATATATATATATATATATATAAGCCTTGTGTCGTACGTTTAATATGTGTAAAGTGATATTATAACAATAAAGACGAAAGGATTTAAGAATATTTATTCAGATAATAACCTATTAAAGGGATTTTACAATTGATAAATGACTATTTTATTAATCTAAAGCATTTAAAAAAAAAAAAAAATATGGTAATAAAATGTAAGCTTAAATATGTCTATTATTATTATTAATTTAAAGATTAAAGTCGGTTATTTTATTTATTAATTCTACTTGGCATTTGGAAATTTTAATAAGCTGCAACTTTGGTCATTAAAAGCGTCAATCAAGATCACGTGACTGGCAACACGTAACAAATCTCCCTCCCTTAATGCTTACAACTTTCGATTAGTTTTGAACAAGTTGGCAAACTACTGTAAGCTCTGTTAAGTTTGAAAAGCACGGAGTCGTGAAGTAGACTGGAGAAAGTCTTGATTGATGATCAGAAAGAATTACTATAAATGCGGCCATTTCAATATATTTATAACACACACACACACAGGCCGCAGCAATCAGGAGAAAGTACCAAAAGTTGAGTCAAAAATCGCCGTTTTTTTACTTGTTAAAACATATGCCAAACAGAGAGGTGGTTCCCTCCCCCTCCATTTTTTTAATTGTATAATTTAACAAGAGTATTTGTTAAATAAATTTACTGTACGAAAAGTTTAGCTGGCAACATTTGGTGATCATCAAATGGCTGCCATCCAAATGGTTGTTGGAGTAGAGGAGGTTATTACGCAGGCGCGATTTCGAGTCAATCTAAGAACCCCCCTCCCCCCAGGAAAATTATCTCGGAGGCTGGCGCCCATCATTCATGTCACCATCTGTTGTCAGTAGAAAAAAAAAAAAACCCAGCCAGCAAAAATTACACAGAGAGCCACATCTATTCGCAGTAGACAGAAATATGTAACTATGGATTTTCGAATTATTTTACAGTTCCGGGGATCAGTTCGTGTTTCCTACACTTAAAAAGAAAAAAACCTCTTCATCTTTCCTTTTTTTTTAAAAAATAATATTCAATCCTTAAAACGTTATTTTGTGATCTTCACTATGATTGAAAGCTTATAAACTTAATTTTCTACATATTTTTTAGGGGGTTATTTGAGTTTTTTTAAGCAAATTTTACCTCTGTTTATCCCCCTCTCATCCCTCCTTGTCGATATATCATATTTTAATCTAGATATTTTTCGATATGACATCGTTTGTTGAGGGAAGAACGATGACTTATTTGAAAAATGTCTCCATCAAAATATTGTATATCAAAAGAAAAAGTATCGAACCTTGATATATCAGGGGTAGATTTTAGAAAATTAATCCCTTATAAGGGTATTAAATTGATGGTATGCCTTTCGATTTACATATAGACGTTTGTATATCAAGTCAAACTATAATTAGAAAGTGATATATTGATTCATAACTCGAATATATCTCGCTGTATTTTGTGTACATAACAGCCGATTAAGAATATTTTTAGACGAAATTAGATTAGATTCTTCTATATTTAACTACATAAATATGTGTTTAATTCTGTTTAGAGGGTTCGAAATTGACCCGTTAGAAAGTTTAGAGGTCAAACTCTATCGGTTCGTTCATAAAATCCCAAAGTGTTTATAGGGAATTCTGGTAATTATTCAATCGCGCTTAATAGTAGTAATGTGCCGAAATGACGTCACCCGAGCCTCCCGGAGGATGGTGGGAGGAAAGACCACCACGGTAGAAGAGTGGAACGCCCGCATCCGGTGCTGACCGCGAACCGACGACCATTTCCTGCCGTGCCCTTCTTGGTCAAAAGGGGGAGCCTGCAGTTTGGAAAATCATGAAGTTTACAGGCAGATATCCTCGTGAGCCAAAACTACGGGTGGTTCATTAACGCGCTCCCTTACCAAAACTATTATTTTATACACCGACTCATCGTCTTCGAGGCTCGCGATGAGACCTTTCGTTATCTAATATATATATATATATATATATATATTTTTTCCACCTTCTGCCTCTTTGGTCCGGCGGTTAGATNAAAAAAAAAAAAGCGGCCGCGTATATGCAAATCTATTCTGTTCGCACGTATCAATAGCATTCTTGTATGAACTTTCACCTCTTGGACGAATCTCTTCGGTATAGTAATCATCGAGAAGACGAAATTTACCAATTTGTAATCATCCCATCGAGAGTGGTCAACCGCTTATTTAGTAATAAATTTTTACATTTGTAAGAGAACCGAAGCAGACAAGATGAAAGTAATTGTCATTGGGGGATTGTAAATCTTTATATTTTGGGATATTTTAACAGGAAAAGCGGTTAAGTTTCTGACGATCTGATTCGATCGCCTAAAGTGAATGGGGAGGACGGTACTTTAATTGGATACCAGTATCTGGGCCTATCGTAAATCAGTAAATCGTAAATCGCGTTTAAATATAGGGCTAAAGGTAGCCGATCGCTGCAGGGATAACATACCTGACACTGAACAAAGACGTCCCATGGAGGACCTTGGGTTTTCGGAGCCGGAATTTGATGGTTCTACTATACAATCGCTCAATTGTTGTCCACTTAACACCAACCTTGAAATTTTTTATTCAGAACACGAATTCAATGAAATTTTACATCTGTTTAACTTGGGGCGTCAGCACTCTAAAAATCCCTTTTAAAAGAACCTAATCGATCTTTTCTTTAGCAAAATCATCATCATCATCATCTCATCGTCTTTGAATTTTAAAAAAAGAAGTATATTTTTCATACGGAATGAAGGAAATTTCGGTTGTAATTGAACGACACTCGTGAAGGCACTTCATTGCAACTCAAGTAAACGTAACGGTTATAAAATAATATTTAACCAACGGTTGATTAATTTAGAAAATTGTAACGTTGTACAAATGCTGTATGACTATTGCAAAACAGAAAAAAAAATTACAGCCATTATATTAGATTGATAGAAATTACGAATCATTCTACTGCATCTCCAGTGTAACATTTCTTATTGAAAACTCACAAAAGTGGACATTGCAGCATTCAACATAATTTCTTTTTTTTTTCTTCAACAGCCGACAATATTTGATACCGCATTTTATGAAAAGTAGGGCCTCCTATTGAACTGTACAAATACAATAGAGAGAACATCTTTTAATCTTATCTGTGGCATCATCACTATTAGTTGACAGGTGAGAAAAAGGAATTTCTTATCAACTTTTTTCTAAAGTATATTTATTGGATACAATAAATAATGTTGAAAAGTAACGAAATTAAATGCAATCATTCATTCTTTTATAAAATTATCGAATTATTTGAAATTTTATATATAGTAATTTACGTTCGTTGAC
>NW_019384305.1:408974-418897 GCF_000671375.1 Centruroides sculpturatus
ATATATATATATATTTTTTCGGAATTTTTTTAAAAAAATTTTTACCATTTTTAACCGGGCCCCAATCTGGCTATCTCATTCATGGAAAACCAGCGTGACGTCATAACGACACTTCTTTATACTCCCAGTTGTCTCACGAAAAGCTGAGAGTTCAGGGACGCGTAGAACACGTTTATCAAATAGAACCGGTCTTTTCATTTCATTCCCTATTTGGAGTCACCGACCTAATTCTTCCTCGCATTTTCTTGATTCTGTCTGGATTTTTCTACTAATAACAGACTTCTATCCTCCACTTCCAGCTATTATCTGTAACAGAAATATAACTTATAGAGCAACCAGTCGATCCCACCCCTCTAAAACTATCTTTCAAAACATATTCCACTTTCTTAAACTTTCTCCTTTCGTTCCCCCTCCTAACTGAGTGATACGAGAAAGGGGGGGAGAGAATCTCCGATCCTCAAACACACACACACACACTCGACCACATATCTACTATCTGACGTAAGACATCTGCGGTTAAATATAAATGGTTACGACATAATGAGAAACAATGACTCGGAATTTAAAATATTTTCCAATGTCACCTGCAATTCTTACACCTGGATGAAGGCATCTCCATACCTGTCTGGTCACTTTCATCCGTTAAGTCATCTCTTACCCACCTGCTCTGTTTTACCCCCTTTCCTACCACATTGCAATGTCAAATGATGCTGGTTTCTCAGGTTTTTCATGCGTCTACAGTAACAAGATAAGAAAAGGAATGAAGGTTTTTGTTATTATTTTGATTATATATATACATATATACTTTTTTTTATTATTATTCTTACATACAAGAAATAAATTGGCGCATCTTTTATTATATTAAAACAGTACCAGATAACGTTTTGTAATCTCCATTTAATAAACTTTATACTGCCAATTAAATGGGAAATTATTGATTAATAATTAATTGGTTTCGAGTTATCAAAAAGCTTGATAAACATCAAGAATTAAAATGATATATTTAGTATGCGTGGTGTGTGATGTTCTGTTCATAAAAATGTACTCTATTTCGATATATATCTCCTGTATAATGTTTGTAAACATTATTATAAAGAAGCGGTTCTCAACCTTATTCGCTCGTCTACCCCTCGAGCCTTTTGTGTATAGAATTATAGCAATAACTGATCTTCTTACCACCCCTCTAGGGATACGCGTACCACCGGTTGAAAACTACGCGCTCGTATACTGTACTGTTATGCAAGATTAATTTCTTCGTCAATATATTAATTAACTTTAAATCTCTCTCTTGCTCTTTCTCTCTCTCTCTCTCTCTCTCTCTCTCTCTCTCCCTGTTCCCCGTTAGAGAAAATGTTAATTAAAATGTTCACTATGCATAAATATTGAGCAATGATCGAAAATTACGACATTATGAAAATTAATTTCGTGTATAAGTATTTTAAACACCCTTTCCTTATTAGTTACCGTTGATTTCTTATTATAATTTATTAATCTTAATTACTTTATCGAAGAAAATGGTGGTAAATATCGCTTACTTATTCACATGAGACAGGTAAAAGTTACCGTGTTTAATATGCTAGAGGTGAAATTTTTGTTACATAAGTCGAATATGTAAACCTGTTAGCTTAATCTCGAATGGCATAACTTAAAATCTTGTATGATTTGTCAAATTACTCCCAAGAAAATTATAGGAACAAGTTTAATTTGTTAGCTGCGGGTAATACCCCCATAGAATGATATATTTTTAACAGCTCACAGTTGATAAAATATCCCTTTTAATTCGGGAATACCCCTATTTTAAGCATAGAAAAGAAAGGTTCACCAGTCCAAAATTGATATATATATATAAAAAAAAAAACATATTTAATACAATATGCTGTGTTTTTTTACATTAATATCATATAAATACTTACTTTTTTCCCCCGAATTTTATGGTAATAATCGTTTAATCAAGTATAGAGCGACTTCTTGTTCCACTTGATGAGGATGCTGCATGCTTCAGTTCTCGTTAAGTTTAGTCTATAGAATATAGGGACATACATACATACACACGTTTGTCGTGTAGATAAAAGAAAAAAAAAATGTTATTTTATTATTTATTTAGATAAAAGTCCGTTTCAAAGTTACCAGTCGAGGATAAATGATATTTAAAGATCGAATTTTCAACCATTGATAATAGTGTAATTTCTTAATCACCTTGACCTGGTTATGTCTTTAGGTATGAGGAAAACGTACTTAAAACATTATAATATTCTTATTAAACTTGAGAAAAATACAAAATTTTCATTAAGAAAAAAATAAGTAAACATTATGAGAATTAATTTTAAATTAATAAAATTAATAATTTATTTATATATTTCATACAAATCTTATACGAACGATAGCATCGTCGATGTATGTTCAACCTTGTTAACGCCTATAAATAATATATTTAGCATAATGTACAGTTAATAGAAACTGTATTATAAACAGGAAATAGGATAAAAATTCTTCGTCATTATTCTTTGAAGAATGACAAAGAATTTTTTCGAATTTAAGAAACATCTTATCTTCTCAGCTTAAGCTGTAATGTTTTCTATTCGCGAATTTTTCATACTCCTCGCGAAATTCTCTAATTGATGAGAGAAAAATACACTGGAAAATCGTAGTGGGCCTTAAATTCCAGAGTATTAATCTTCATCCCTCAAAGAAGAACGTTAAAAATTCGGAATTTAAAACTGCACCTTCAGAAGTGTAAGTAGAACCAAATTAGGGGTGAACCGAATTAGAATGTGCCACTTAATCACCCCTGTATCGTTGTAAACTTGTATACACGTGTACATAAGCGAGTGTATGCTTATTTGATTTACAGTCGACCCCCCCTATAACACTGTTGATTTTTCCGTTTTATATGAATTCCATGTTGTACGAGTCACTTAGATTTTACAAATACGTGTGCCGGGCTGTGAACGGCTCATTACTCGTAAAATCTAAGTGACTCGTACAACATGGAATTTATATAAAATGGAAAAATCAACAGTGTTATAGGGGGGTCGACTTGTATTTATTTACAAATATAATAGGGCCCTTCTATTGTTCGTTTTAAATTCGTGAAGTACAAGTAACACCTCAGCTTTAAATTTTTCACACAAATACTTCTATCGAATGCAAAACTTTGAACCACTATTCACAGTTTTTTGGCCCAATAAATTGGTTTTTTTTGTTTGTTTGTTTGTTTTCTCTATTATCAAAGATCATATAGATTCTATCACTTCATGGTTTGTAGGTTGACCGTTGAGATTTTTATCTAGAGTAAGAAAGTGTAAAGATTCTCATAAAAGTTTCATATTCGATACGGAATATAATATAAAAATAGCGGAAATTTTTTTTTATTTATAATATATAAATGAAGAATTAGAACGGAAAATAAAACTGAATTAACTCAATAACGGGCGTTAAAGATGATTCGCTCTAAGATTTTTCTATATAATACAGTGTGCGTGTTACTTTTATATATATAGTAAATAAGATTTCCTTATCGATTTCCGACGAAATTTTCGGTTTGACAGACGTACAGACTAAAAGATAAATTTAGTAATATAAATTTCGAATTTTCAATCGTCTCGATGTACTTTATTTATAAAGTAATATCTGGTTATGGCCTATAATTTTCAATTGTAAATTGTAATTACTTTACATTTTAATATGAAAAATCTGGAAAATTGAATTAAGTTTCATAATAAATTCTTTCGTAAAATACGTCTCGTGCTGTGTTATTATTATCAGATCTTAAACGTTTCAATCCCCCCTTCTGTTTATTACTTTAATAAGTTTAAGATTAACAATTATAATTCTATTATTTATTGTTATATTTTCTTAAAATTAATTTCATTTTATTACGATATTAATACGATTTTTATTTATTTAATACCTGGCGTGTTTACAAAACTATTGTTTTGTAATGTATTATGTTAATGATAAACAGATTATCATATTTTATTATTTTTAAATTAAAAAAAAAAAATCATATTACAGTCGAACCTGCAAAGAACGGCCATAATTATTTTTCATACATTCAAAATAACCTCTAAACGACGGACACTTTTTTATGTCCAGTCGTTTCAGGGTCGTTGTTCAGAGGTTGTTCCATTATATTTTGAATTTAAGAGACGAGTTTTTCCTCGACTATTTTCCAATTTAAAGTCGGAGGTCCACTTTAAATTTGACAATTCTTTAAAAAATTTAAAATTGAACTGCTTCTTAAATTGGGTCCTGTGTTTGATAGGATACGACAAAACAACACGTGGGCTATCTATCAAGGGGAGGAGGATTTTCTAAGGGGAAACTGTCCCCTATTTAGGTGTCAGACACGTGAATAAATCCACGTGACTACTCTTAAAATTGGCGGAATTCTTTGACATCGAATTACATATTTAATTTTTATTTCTAAGAGTAATAAAGAATACAACAACAACACAGTAAATTTTACACTATATCCTGTTTATTTTTATATTTTCTATTATTAATTATATTTTAATTTTAAATGTATTATTAACATATTTTAACTGTAATTANCCCGCAGCATAAACCAGAACCTTCTTCAAACCTGTTCCAAATACACACTAAAAAAGAATAATAATATTATATATATATACTGTATATATATTTTTGAATAATGTAGGGTATTATACATTAGGAAGTTTTCAATTAAAACAATAACGTGACTAAGTGTTTTTCGAGTGTTTCTTGTTAGTAAAACTTATTTATTTAAGAAACACGCGCATCAACTTTAAAAGGGAAAAGAGTGTGTGTGTGTGTGTTCTACGATCGTTGAAAACACACCACGACAATGTCATTGTCAAAAAGTATTTTGAAATGCGTATTTTTTAGTCTTCTCCTCACTTAATTTATCAGAAAAACTGGATAAGTTTATCAGAGAAACCTTGAAACTACGCCAGAAATCTGTTATGAAGTGAGTCGAGATTTGTTTAGAGAAAGTAATCGGACATTGTAAATTCAGTAAAACGATTCTTTACTCGGTTACGAAACTGTTCGTATAAAGTCTCAGGAAATACATTTTCAACCTGCGCACTTAGATAACGTTGCAGATTATATTATTACTACGCAGTCGAATAACAACACTACAACACGCTCGACCAATCCCCACAGCCGGATTTATGATATTCGAGGGTCCCTAACAACGCTACAGGAGGCTCTTCCTTCTTCTCCAAATACGTGTATTGTCTTCGAGAACGTAACAAGACCTCCCCCCTCCCCCCCTTTCTTACGCTAACTCCAGGATCTAACCAACCCCCTCCGTAGACTATACAGTATGTATATATATATAAAAAGAAGTAATATAAATCTTCGATAGGAGGCCAACCTTCATTAACATAGATATATACCGGCGATTATAACTAGAAAGAGATCAGATAAATAATGACTTAATGCCTCCATCCATCAAAATTCGTCACACTATTCATTAACATCAATCAAGTTACAAGTTTCCATTTTCTTGTTAAAAATTATTTTTAATTCGATACTTTAACCTCCGATTTATATATATTTTAAAAGCTTTATAAACGTGGGGGGGGAGGAAAGCTATTACTTAAATCGCGTGGTGGGGGGGAGGGAAGGAAAGCGCTAACAAACAACGTCACCTGAAGCAACGACACGTGATTCGATTTCCTTTCGTTCGAAGGATATTAAAGTGACGTTTTAGAAAAGTAAAACTTTCAAAATCTATTTCCTCGAAAATTATTTCTTAATTGGAAAGTTTTAAAGTAGAATTTTACGAAATTATTTTTATTTTAAAAACATTAGAAAAATGGATATTTTTATTTTTTATTTTTATTTTTTTAATTGTGCGAAGTGTAGTAGTTTCGAACGGAAGCTACTTAAATATTGAATTTTTAAACGGCCGAAACGTTAATATATATAAAGAAAAATATGACCTTACCACACCTGTAGACTTTGTTAGGATGAAAGTCACGGTGCACCTTGAAGAGACACCTGTGCATCTTCTTTTGGACCTCTCGTGAATTTTTAACGTCGCAGGTGCAATCCTTCGCTAAATATTATACCACTGATAATGCATATAAATTTTATATTTTTTTGATATAATCTTACATTTCGGTACCTTTCTAAAACGATTTTACATTTAACGATAAGGATAATAAATTTTATTAATGGTTTATTAACATTTAGGTAGGTTTAACTGGTTACTTACTCAATCACAACCCTCTACTACCCCCTTAAGACATAAATTTATCGATAAGAAAACACTATATATATATATATATATTTATATAAATGTTATTCTTATTGAGGTTATTATAAATTATATATATAAAAAAAGGATATATTCATGCACGATTAACTCTCGTGATTCTAATAGTTCTATATGTAATTTTTTTTTTTTTAATTTATTATTATTCACGTTCACTCGTGACGGTGTGACGTCAACCCTCCTTTTTATAAACTCAATTAGAAATGTTACGCCGTGTGCATCTTGTAAGTCGAGAGTTCGTAACCGTTGGGGTTTTTTTTTTGGGGGTTCCTATTTAAAAAATTTTAAAGGGAGAGGGGGGAGAGAGACTGTTGGACTGTTAAGTAAGGGGGGGGAGTCTTTTGTTACGTATAACGAAGGCTCGAATAGAAAAATATAAATGCCAAATTGTCCAACGGCTTTTATGGTAACTGCTGTTGTCGAAGGACCAAAAACCATGACCACCACCTGCTTATTCCACTTCCGATGACCTTGATAGGAGGTCATGGACTGGAAACGGTACAAAGTAAAGGCTTATTTTTGCCTACTATTGTTCCATTTACTTACCCCTTTTTGGGTATTTCCAGTTAGTTTAACTGAATGTAGTAGCTCAATTTGGGTTATAACATTCTTGGAATAAATTTAAATAAATAAAATAAAATCCGTGGCTGGAAATTTAAAACACTGTTCGAGTTGTTAATATATTAAGTTATGGGAGCGTATTGATTTATATATTGTAGAAAATTCGGGGTTTTTCTAATTAATAATGGTTAAAAATGACATTATTAAATTAAATATCGAGTGTTTCCAGTTAATTATTTCGTAAAATAGTTCAATATGTAGCTTGTATTTTGGGTGTTTATAATTTTAGTGGTTCAATATGGAGTCT
This sequence comes from Centruroides sculpturatus, assembly GCF_000671375.1. Taxonomy (NCBI): domain Eukaryota; kingdom Metazoa; phylum Arthropoda; class Arachnida; order Scorpiones; family Buthidae; genus Centruroides; species Centruroides sculpturatus. The sequence goes on from NW_019384305.1 coordinate 416,111, forward strand.
ACATTAGGAAGTTTTCAATTAAAACAATAACGTGACTAAGTGTTTTTCGAGTGTTTCTTGTTAGTAAACAACATTATAAAGCACGATACAGGAAATAACCTTGCAAACATTCCAAATAACCGCACAAAATAAGATAAATATATATGATTTAATTAGCGCTCTCCATTAAAATAATGTAAAGAAATTAAAATATAAAAAGCCCTCATCCATGGTTTTACTAGCAGAGGAGGGAAGGAAGTCGAGAAAAGAAGAAATCAGACAGAGAAAGCAAAAAAAAAAAAAAGTTAATTAATTATCAGTGATAATAAAATTAAAAACATACACTTGTTGTTTTTATTTATGTAAAGTTTCAACCCTCATCCCCCCTTAGCCAAATTATCTCCATACGCCCATGCTTTCATCCTCTTGAAAAATTCAATGCTGTTAATAGGCGTTAATATTTCAAGACATTCGAAAGATGATATTAATCAAGGAATTTTCAGATGTGCAAATTAGAAACAGTGTCATTTTGAAATTAGTATACACCCAAAAATGGGTGTTTTTTTTTTTTTTTGAATACATTAACTTCATTAAATTAACCAAACCTATCAATTGGTGTCATCTTTAATACATTCTAACCTGAAATAAAGAATTGGTTTTATATAACTGTTAAGATTTCTCACTCAGGAAATCCTGGTTTAAAAGCCAGGATTTCCTAAAGGATCTAGTTGCTATATGGTTTTATTATAAACTTATTATTATTATTTTTTAATACAATAAAATTTTATCCAGGTGGAATAATACTATTATAGAATTTTTATGAATATATAAATTATTTTCGTCCGGTTTAAATCGTGAATTATTAAATTTTAAATATAAAAAAAATATAAATTTTAAATTTAAACGTGTAATTTTAATTTCGACCACTAGAGGAGCTACGATAATCATTAACAGATTATCGATTAATTAAATACGTAAACATTTAGATAGCCCAAAATTAGCCAAAAAAATAATAATAAAATTTAAAATATAATCAATACAAAAGAATAAGACGATAAAAACGAAAATAAATATAATAATAAAAAAAATTTTTTAAATAATATTTAAATTAAATTTAAACACGTTTAATATATAATTATTATTATTTCAAAATTTTTGTTTTCGGTGTCTGTTATCGATTTTATTTAATCATTTGTAAATCCTTTAAGCTTAAAGTATAGAAGAGAAAAGAGAAAACATTCCATAAAAGAATTACCATTCAATCAGAAACTTAACAAAGAAGATGTTAATGACAAATATATGTAGTAAATGACAAGGTTTGAGGTCTGGAACCTTAGCACCGCGTGGGCTTGGCCTCCTATCATTACAATAACAGGTCGGCGAACCTTACTGGGACACCCCCGCAGCATAAACCAGAACCTTCTTCAAACCTGTTCCAAATACACACTAAAAAAGAATAATAATATTATATATATACTCTGTATATATATTTTTGAATAATGTAGGGTATTATTATAAATAGTTTACTAAAAATAAATTGTAGAAATTTAACTAAATAAGTTAAATTTTATTTTATTACCATTATAAAGTAGAATTTCTTTAGCCAATTTTTAAATTTGGCATTTGAATAAATACTATTTTTTTTTTCCGCTTCAATTATTTCTTTTCTTTAAGGTAATTTTGAGAATTGTTTAATGTTTAAATGAATTAATTAAAATGTTAATTAAATTTACTAATTATTTTGATCAAGATGTTATCTATTATAATAATAATAATTATTATTATTATTAAATGTTAAATAGTTAATGAGAATAAGTCAAATTATGTTTAAATTAAAATTTTTTATTTCAATATTTTAATGTTATTTTTGACTTTTACAAGAAAATTTTGAGAATTTAAGTGAAATATTTATAATTTCAAGGACCAGAGAGAGAGAGATTAGATGAGGCTCGAAGCAGTCTCCTTGACAGCCTCGAGGGATAAGATCCCGAAGGGATAAGGCCCCAGGGATTTTACCCCGTTTCGAAAGCCATAAAAACATATAAATAAAGATTTTTTTCAATACTTAACCAAGGAAACTTTAGTTTATATCACTCTTAAATTATGTTTTATTTTTTTTTTTTTACATAAGAGATTAAATTTTGAGACCTTCAACTGTCTTTGGGGAGGCCAAACCAAATTGTTCTGATGGCATTCCTCTCTATCTGAGCTTTATATCATATAATAATTCGTTAATTAGCATATTTATGAATTGATTTACTAAATTTTCTATTTTATCATCCATTTTTTAACGAAAATTTCATCAAAATTTCTACTACTTCTCCCTTTTTTTTAAATATTTTAAGCAAGATTTCTGTTTTTCTTACAGTTCTTTTATTATAAAAGTTGACATATTTTCGGTTTTAGTATTGTTTTTCTTTTAATTGACGTAAGGTTATTCAGGAAATTTATTTAGAAAATTAAAAAAAAAATTCCCTATCTGGGGTAAAATCCATAAACTTTTTCACATTGATGAACACATTATCTCCTAATTGATACTTTATTTAACTGATAAACTGTCTTGTTTTAAATTAAACTATAAAAGCTTTAAAAATATACAGTTAAACGTATAATAACGGCCATATTTATTAAAATAAACGAATAAATAATCTCTAAATAGCGGTTATTTTTTTTAAACATTTCGGCCGTTATTCAGAGATTTAACTGTATTTAATTAATTATAATTAAACATAATTCCATTACGTTTAAATTACGTTTAACACGCAAAAAGAAAGAAAAGAAAAAAAATTAATATATATATATATATAT
>NW_019384305.1:419647-432056 GCF_000671375.1 Centruroides sculpturatus
GATATTTTTGGTTTGTTTTGTTTTTTGTAGAGAATAAAGATTGTAATGAACGAGACTTGAGACCAAAAATACCACTTTTTAGTTTTGTATATAAAAATATCTCGTTAAACATTGCTTCATAATTTATATTATTTAAATCATAAAAATAAGAATTTTATTAATTCTCCACATACAATACCATAGAATTTCAGTAATTTAGCCTTATATCATTTACTTAATCATGATGTTCACCATCAACTTGGATTTCTTCAAGCAATGTGTAAAACTTCAAATACACCATCCTTCCTGAACTACATTATCAGCTTCTTTCAAGAATTCTTCACACTTAATTAAGCTCAAGATATACTCAGCTTAATTCAACAATATAGAATAGATAAATAAATTAATTATTTCTAGGTTTTTCATTAATTCAAGCTTAATGAAATTCAAACACAATTGTTTCAAAATTAACCTCAATTTTTCACCTGTCAGAGTTCCAGAAATGTGCACCAGGACTGTACCCTGATCAAATATGTCTCCCCAAGCCATGACCGATGTGCGCCGATGTGATGCGCGGTGAAAAGGGCAGGCATAAAGCGTTCCCCGAGATACTGCTACACTTGTCCGTGGCCGTCATTCTTCCTCGCACAGAAGCGGGATTCATCCGTAAACAATACCCGATGCCATTCAGTGGTCCAATTGCAGTGACGTCAGACGTGGAATCCTGTGTCAAGAGATTAATGACAACCCGGTTGTTGGTTGCCTTGTCTGTAGTCAGACTTCATGCAACCTGTTGCGAATGATTTGGGTGGACGCAGATGCGCCTATTGGCGGTGATAGCTGGTTTTGGTTGTCACTTGCCATGACGAACTGGTCCTGACAGACCAATCTGCCGGTCTGTGCGCTTTGTTGTGGGCCAGTGTGATCTACTCTCTCTTCAGAGTGTTCGCAGGTGCTCCTGCGTCCATCGTATCACACATCGCTGGATGGTACTTATGTCGTTGCCCACCATGCGTGACAACTGCGCTCATTGACAAACCGAGGTCGCGCAGCTCCAGGATACGGTCTCGTTTTTTAACCGTTAACTGCCAGTATTCGGTTCGCTGTTATCATTTTCTATGCTCCTTCAAAAGTTTTGCTGCCGCGAAACGTCGCTGATAGTATCTGCGGCCTGAGCTGGCTGCTGATCTTTATAGCTTGGGCACTATATGACCCGATGCGTACGCAAACTTAATCATTTGCACATTTATGTCAACTCTACCGTTCCTGCAATTTGCAGGTGGCTATGCACATTCCTTCATGGTGTTGCGATTTCACTTTTGAGAAGTGTAGCATAATATAACAACATTTGTTATAAATATCAGCTCTACCTAGGGATCAGAGTTCACCAATGACCGAATGGAAAAAATCACCGAACACTGGAAGTTGATCGCGGGTTCGGGCTTGACCAACGGAATGACCACACAGAGTTTTCAGGGTTTTCTTCGTGTTTGTAACACCTAAATTGGTGCCAGTTTCCCATAAAAAGTTCTTTCGGGAGGTACAGTACTCCCAAGGCAGATATCAATAGCTCATGTCTTGCGTCGCCGTATACCACCATACCTAAAATTATTTTCATGTTTTTTTAATCATGTTATTCGATTATTGAATGCCTAATGTACTGTGCAATGTTTACTAATAACATTTTAAATAATTTTATTTAACGTTCACTAAAATAAAAATTTTATGAGATAGCAATATTCAACAAAACAATATATGAAGATAATATAGTATTGTTTATTGAAGAATATGCATTTTTTTCTCATCTTCTATAGATAAACTATTGTATATAAATTTATCTATGATACATTTCGCCAATAGTAAATTGATAAGATGGTCAAGATAAAAAGAATATATATATATATATTTTTTTTTCCCCTATCAAACCATATAGAAGAGGGTATTTGGAAGGGCCCCAGATGTAGAGAGGGCCCTTTACTTGTTTCTTACGATAAGAAAGTATTGTATCGTCTACTTTATGGCTTCAGTAAAGAGGGATGCCTCATATATGAATGGTCCGGGCCCTATCGAGTGAATGACTCGACGTACAACACACGAGATATATTTATATTAAAATAGAAATCGAAAGCTTTGTATCCTTTAATCATCATTGAAGAGAACGAAAGGAATTTAAATGTATAATTTAATTAATTTCGTTGTAAAATTCATAATCGGAGTGTCCAGTTTTATATGTCAAAAACTAGTACCCTTGTTTAATAATAGGTTAAATATATGCCTATTAATATGTCCTTCAAATGTTAGAGAGTGCGTTAACTCTTGAGGTTAGAGGAAAGAGGGCATTGATGGATATCCAACTCTCCCATTCGTTTTCCTCGAGAATGTTTTCAATTTCTCGAGGCCCACGCACGCATTTTTTTTGGAAACATTCGACTTATTTTCTCATATAGGATATACACTAAACTTATTTACTTATTTTCTTCACGTCGAGTGACTTTACTCTTGTATAATTTATACAATCGAATAGATTAATAAGGGTGTATGTTTATGCGGATGTTAAACCAGGAAATTCTTATTAATTTTAAACTTTTTAATAAATAATAAACACTAATTTTGTGCGCAGTATTTATGTACAAGTTTTAATACGTATTTGAGAGATTAACAGGCACAGACAGGGTCTCAAAATTTAGTTTTTTTTTTTACATAAAATAACATTTTTACGGGTATATTTCTCATTATAGGCTTATACAGGGCCACGTGGGGAAAGATCAGAGAGAAGATTCATATAAGAAATTAATTTTTTTATATTAAAAAAATGGTTTAAAAATCTATTCTGATTACGTAAATTCATACATTTTAATCTTTTGTAGAGGGGTGTAAAATCTTTTAAAACTTTTAATTAATTTATAATATTAAAAAAAAATGGAAAAATATTTTATTAAAATTATATTCTTCTTCTTTATAAACAATAAAATTCAAGTAGAATAACAAGTTACAAGCGTTAACGTATGATATTTTTAAATGTTATAAGTCGCAGTTTTCTTTTCTTTTTTTCTTTTTTTTTCTTGGAGAGTGCTGTAGACGATATTAAATTAATTCTGTCTGTAGAAGTTAGACAGTTTGTTAGAGAGATATTTCTTAAATGAAACAAGAATTGTTTTCTTAAGTCGAACAGGTATAACTAACCTTAGGTTGCTTATATAAAACTTAAAAAAAAAAGAGAGAGAGAAAAAAAAAATAGTAGTAGTTGAATTGCCCGGAGGAATATCGACTTCTCCAACTGTCAAAATATTTTCTTTAAATCGACAGACGACGAATTTGAAGAAATTAGATTTATTTCCGAGGGGCAACTTTTGAGAACGACTGTCAAGAACACGTCAAATCCAAAATGAAACGACTTAAAAAACACTAAACAAAGCTATATTCGAGTATAACGCGCACTATCGATTTATTAATATCCCGTATTAGATACGTTTTATACACAGATTTCTTATCTTAAATCGAAAATTTATGAGTTTAAATTTATTTATTTTCGTGTTAAATTTTTATATAATTAATAATACAATAAATGTACGAAAATTCGCATAGAAACTGTCGTAAATCTTGCGTGCCAATGTATAATGCGCACGAATGCTACGTTTAAATATCGTAAAATTTTTTTTAAAAATAATAAATAAATTATGCTGTAAAATATGATTTTTTTTTAAAATAAATAAATGATTTATTTTTCCTGTATATATTTATATTAAGAAATAAATATTTAAAAAAAAAAAAATTAGATAAACATGGAAGCAAATTAGAACAAACTATAAACTCATTTAGTTATAATGTCAAAGAGTAAAATAAATAAATAAAAAAAAGAAAAAAAAAGAGGAGAAAAAAGATCAAGGTTAGTTGTTGATGTTCTATTAAAGGAAAGTAGAAAACTCGCTATAAGTTATTTATATTCTGTTGTACAGTAAATAAATGTGATTGATGTCGTTTCACGTATCGAACGAGTAAACACGAAACAGTTTATCCAACTTTTCTTCGATTTTTAACGCGCACTTTAAGGTTATATTGACGATTTGGAAACGTAAACAAAGAGTAATTTAAATAATAACAACACTAGAAAACCTTCCAGCAATAATAATATATAAAAAAAAAAAAACACATGCTCAATGCAATTTTTCAAGCAAAATATATATATAAAACTATTAAATTATCTTAACAGTTAACAGAATATTTCTAATTATAATCTTTTGCACTCGATCATAATTATTGTCATAATGGATCTATTATTATTATTAAAGTTGAGCAATAACATTTATATACCGTTGAAGAATAACCTACTTAAAAGCTTAACCTTGTCTTAATATCTAGCATACCTTACACACATGACTGCATTTCCATTTACTTTTTAAACATTTGATGAAATGACGACCTTGAACCGTACTTTCACGGCTGTAGAAGTATAATAATAATAATAAGAATATGAAAAAAAAACAAATAAAATAAAACAATACAAAAAAATAAAAGAGATGGGGGAAGAGACGAGATCGTATTAGAAATGTAAATTATGACGCAACGTGAAGGGTCACTAAACAACGTCGATCTGTTTTTGTTAAGAGATAATTGCTTTACAAACGCTTCTAACCTTCTCCAGTTGGGAAATCGTCGAAGTCTCCAACCTTCTTACGTCACACAGAATGTCAAAAAACGTATAAAAATTAGTTAAAAAAGGTTATAGTTACTATAGTAACCGAGTCCACGTGATCGAAGACGAGGAGTCGATTTGCCCTTGAACAGTGCAGTCAACTGTCGAAGCTTGTACGTGTATACCGTTTTGACATATCTGCCTTTAAACGAATGCGTATAATTTTAAGTAACAAACCGGTATACATAATCGTGTCGACGATATACAATACTTCGTCATTTCCTAATTGTTAAGCTATTGAAACAATAACTGTGGGCGTAGACTGGTATAGAACCTAACATAAATACGCTCCTCGCATCTTTTTTTTTTTTTTTTTCTCTGATATTAATCACACTTACACGTCTTCGAGTTGTAAAAAGGAAAAAAAAAAAAGGAAAGAAGTGTTTCTCGACAGAGAGAAACTTGTTCTGAACTGTTTTCTTTATGAGGATCGGTTATCAATTATGTAGGTGGTATTAACTCTATAGAACCTCTTCGATTGGTTCTATTTAAAATTTCGACAGTGATATGAATCATAGTAGAGAAGAGAATGTCGATAAACTCGTTCTTAAATAAATTATTTCAATGTCGTGATAACGAAACGTTTTGTAAACTTTAAATAAATAAATAAATAAATATATTGTGTGGAATTTTTGCAAGAAAATTGTTTTCTGTTTATTAGTTCTTAACGTGCCCTTTCCTTTAAAAAAAATCTATTGTTTACATATATAACTTTATATTGTTTGTTTCTCAGTAAAGTAGAATAGTTTCCTTTCGATTTAGTTGTTTGTTGTCCTTAGGCATTAGGTTGGAGTACTCCAACTTTCGCACTAATTTGATTGACCCCCAAAAAACGAGAAAAATTTAAAGAAAAAACAAAAAAAAAATTGAAAGAAAACAGCACGCTATCGTGAGAGAAAAAGTATTTTTATTCTTCTTTATAAAAAGTAGAATTCCTAGAAAATTACAATTTTCTAGAATTTAAATAATCTTTTTCAATATCCTTTCATTGTTTTGTTCATTTGAAAATGACAAGATTCTAGAAGAGAAATTTAAATCATCTGTTTCAATTTCGTCTATTGTTTGAAAACAACAACTTTTATTATATTTAATTGTTACTTAAATTCTAGAAAATATGTCATTTTCTATAACGTAAATGACAAATTAAATAGACAAATTTAAATAACGATTTTTCTTAATTTTAAAATTTCAAAAGTTCTAGAATACACACGCAATTTTTTTTCTTATTATATCGATCTTTTTTTTTTCTTTTTTTACGTATATTTTAACGAATGAAGAATATCCGGTTAAACGAATATTAGAGAGAGAGAGAGAGAAAAAAAAAATAAAATAAATTATGATTAAACGAGATAAATTTTTTTAAAAATAAATGGATAAGAAGGGATGTTGTTAGTTACTATTAAGTTTCGTGCTGGCTAAGAGTTTGTTGACCACAAAAAAAAAAAAAAAAACTTCGATCGTGTCACTAGGTCAGCGACTTCGACGACATTTGCCAAGAATATAACAATGACTGACTTAAAAGTGGGTGTAACCATGCGAAAATATTTTCAATCTGTAAAGAAAAAAAAAGTACAAATTTTGCTAAGTCAATTTATTTAATTAATTGAGAAAAATTCTAATTGCTTCAGTCTTTGTGGGAAACTTACACTTTAACAACCATTAAATGTGACAAGAGTTATTCTTTAATGTGAAAAGAAAACTTTTTTTTTTCTTCTGAAAATTTTAAATTATTTTATCAAATAAAACTTTTTCAACTTTTTTTTTTATGAGTCTCTCTCTCTAATATACATACATATATGTATATATTTAACCTCCGGCTGCAAATCGATAAATCGAGTCTGGCAAATATAACACTGTACTGATCTCATCCAGATTAAATCTTAAACTTTGAATGGAATTTTTTAAAATTTGTAAATTCACGTTAGACCCGTTTGTCAGTCACGTGATAGGATTCCGTCTACCCACGCCCCGAAGATTCAAAATACGAAAATGACCTCTCGCTCTCTCTCTCACTCTGTCGACTGATTAAATATTGATTTGGTTTCGACTTTTAACGCGTATTTTTTTTTTTTTAACGCGAAAATGTAAAACTTTACCCATTTAAACATATTATAAACTTAGATTAAATGGATTTCTAGACAGAGCATTTTAGGGGGGTTGTCTTTACTACTACTAAACGGAAATTGGTGTGTTTATTCTAGGAAAACGACAGTAACAATAAATAATTTAAGTTTGATGACTGAAGCGGAGTTTAGCAAATTCTCATCCCCTGGATAAATTAAAATATTTATGCAAAGGAAAACAATTGTTAGCATTATTCCAGTCAATTCCTAAAATCGATGTTTTAGCACGCAAATGATCCTTACCCAACCGTCGCGTCACGTGGCAGGCAATGACCAATGATAACAGTCCTCCCCTTATGGGTCGATAACACGAAACAGTTTCGTCCCCCCGAATACTCCATCTTCACGCAATGTCTAAGTTCTATTTGTAGAAATAAATCTTTTAACATGTTTTACATCCGAATTACATTAGACAACGTCCACTTTTCACCCCCCTCTCTTAATTAAGACACAGACGATACACGACGAAGCTACTTAACATGATAAGAATTAACTTCTACCCCTTAACGACTCCTCCTTTTTTTTTTATATATACAAAAATTCAGTCGTGCCTTTAAATAATACTTGAATTGAAGAAGCTGGTATAGAATATAAAGAGTCAATAACAGAAAATTGCGGCCGATGAACCCCATTCATACTTATTGACAAAAATTGCATAGAAAGAAGCATTTCGTTTGGAGTGCTTCTTCCATTCTAACGTTGCCGTTTTAATTACGAGAAGAGTCTCGAACCGAATAGGGTGGGCCGGTCGCTTAGCAACGGTAGAGAAGGTCGAAGCAGTTGTTACTAACGTGAGAGCTAAGAGGGAAAAACAGAAAGACGCGAGATCTCACTCACTCACTCTCTCTGTTCTTCGTTTCTTTTCCTTTCCCCCCTCCCAATCCGTTATAGATTTCTTTTTGCCTTGCGTGAAAGCATTCTAGATTATGGTCCTTTCTAGATCTTACAATAATTACTAACAACGAGCCCGTACCAAAACTCGAATCGATATTATACCTCCTTATCCAACTCATCGATATCATCCCCCCCAACTAGTGTTCACTAATCCGCTTTTACCCAACTACCATCCCTACTTTGTATATGGATTAAAAATGTTTATTCTCTTAAGAGAATGCGCTTATATAAAACAATAATAATAAAAAAAAATAAAATACAAATTTAATTTATAATAAAACCCTTTAATTTTCTGCTTGGTCGAGCTAATAATAATTACCTGTTAACCATCTGTTGTCCCACCTGTTCTCATTCATTATTTTTTTTTTTTACATCAATTTCCTTTCGTCTTAAATAAAAAAATAAAAATAAAAACACAAAGTATCCGTCGCCATTATTCGCTTCCCAAGTAGAGAGTAACGGTAATACTTACGTAACTAGTTGTGCGCGGCGTATAACCCTAAAAGTAGCCCACCTTCTGTATAACTGACCTTGAAGACGTCACGTGATAGTTGACGTGGCCGACCGGATCCAAGGTCGCGCGCAGAAACCCTTTCTGGTTTTTTTTTTCCTGTGTTTTAGTTCGCATGGTCGCACCGCTGTCCGTGGTAGAAAGTCAAGGCTGTGGCTAGTAGCCAAACCCAAGCGGTGAGTGGCCTTCCGTCCGTCTCGTCCGATGTATATACGTCTACTTCGTCCATTTAAATATTTTTGTTACACGCGTCTTCATTGAGAAAAAAAGGGGTGCAAAGTTCTCTAAAGAAAAACACGAGTTCGCCTTCCCCCCCTCATCTCCACTTCACTTATTTACTTTCCGTGTAAAATCCCGAATCGGCGCCCGATACTTCTAAGCGATAACGTGAGAAATTTAATATATATAAATCAGTATCTCATTCGTATGGCATGGGTCATAAAACATTTAAATGCGGTATTTTATTAATACTTTATCATCATCGTCGTCGTCACGTGAACGTAACGTGTAACGAATGAAAGCGTCTATTCTTACGAGGTAAATGACTTTTGTGTTATTAGTTGACCGAAACAGTAAAAAAAAAAAAGAAAAAAAGGTCACGGTAAACAGCAAACATCATTCATTCTTTCCTTTAATTAAAAACTGTGGTATACGATACTTCACAGAAAGATAAAACTCGATTTACTCTTGACGTCAATCAGTCCGTCTCACACGATTTTAAATAATATAATCCGGCTACCGTTTGGGTACTGTATATAAAATCAAAAAAAAAAAAAAAATAATGAAAATTAAACTTTTATTCTTTATATATATATAATTAATATNGTTTGTTTTTTTTTTTAAAGCAATTTATCTCGGGATCTTCTTCGGATTTTCGATGCTTTTATATGAGAATTTTTCAACATTTTAAATAATATATATCATTGTTACGATCACACCTTTAGTTCTCGGAACTAGGCATTGGAGACCTGTTGTAGGTGATATCACGTGACGATCTTTCCTCCAATCACGATTTTTAGACGGTGGTCCTGATGATAGGTTTAAGAGCAGTTAGACGATCCATACCAGATGGCAGCCGTGATTTACCTCGTTGTATCTGCCAGACCAACCCCAATCGCATGGTTTGACCTCTGTTTTAGGTCATCGACGAGGTCACGTCCGTTCGTGAGGAACACTCCGTCTGATGACCGATAGAGTTCACGTGATCAACCGAAATGGTCTCTTATCACGTGTCTTAAATTACTACGGAATAATTCGCTTTCGATTTCATTCGACCCTGTTATTGCCAGGGGTTATGAATGGCATTAGGGAGAGGATTCCACGGATAAAAAATTAACACTAAAAGAACGAAAAAAAAATATATATATATATACAAGAAAAAAAAAACATTCCGCACACTTATGTAATTTAATGACCTTTCATAACTAAAGGAGACCCCAGAAGTTCACGTGATAAACCTGTATCCAAGGGGGGAAACTAATTTATTTCGATAAACCTTGAATAAAACAAGCTTATGTTTATTGTATTCTTTACTTATCATCGACCTTCTACACTTGGATGATCGTTGAAGCGGGTATACCAGGCCTTATATCTCACTCGAGTAAGCATCTAACCGACTATCCTCACCCACCACTACACTAAAACACACAAATAATCGTCAATTCTTCCCACATCTCCCTGTTACAACCGTCTAAAAAGGCAGCAACGTTCTTGTCTATGAAACCAAAACTATTTTTTACTTAAAAAGTAGCCATTTTTGATAACAGGATTGGAGCAATGATATTTTCCAAAAGCAGAAGAAGAAGAAGAAGAAGGAGGAGGAGGAGGAGGAGGAGGAGGAAGAAGAAGAGGAAGAAAAAAAAAAAAGAGCAATGGTTGGGAGCTCAATCGACATTTTCCTAGTCAAGAAAAATCAATTCGCTTTGTCATCATAAAGACAGGAGGTGGGGCAGTTAAGGGATCTTGGTAGAATGAAAAATCGATGTCAAAAAGGCTTAGCCAAGCAGCCTGTCATAAATCAGACTAACAAACGCTTTCTTTGTTACCCCCCAAATTCTGCATCCGTTGTCGACGCTCGTCCGATTAGAAAACGGTAAAAGAGCAAGAAGAGAAGAGAGGGTGGGTAAAAAAAAAATAATAAGACAGTAAATCCTTATTAACGTACATGCATAGAAACTCATCAATTTTAATATTACATCCACGCCAGTGACCCATACGGATCGGGATTAGGTTAGAAAATTTTCGAAGATTCGCCATCCCCTCCCCCTTTACAGAACGATTTCTAAGAAATTTGCATGAAATACTTTTAAAATTGTGTTTATACGAGTTCTAAACAGTTAAGTTTTCGCGCCTAAAGTGTTAAGTATTTTCGACTCGGGGTGTAAATATTTATAACTAAGCAGGGGAAGGAAAAAAAATATATATATATATATAAATACACGCGCGTGTACACCCCCCAATGAAAATCCTGTAATAAACTGCTTACAAGACATAAAAAAAATCGTTTGCAAAATAATTTTTCGAAGGTCTCTGTTTGATTATTTATCTAGAATTGATTAACGAGGAGATAAATTGGAGTAGTGTTTGAATACGGAGATTGTACAGTTTACCTATAACGAATGCGTTAAGTAGGGGGGAGAAGTTTACGTAAGTATAAAGTTGAAGATTCTTAGAACGTTATACGGACGAAAATAGCATCGATTTATTTGAATAGAAATCGAATAAGTCGTTGTAAAAGTTTTATAAAAATCTTTTGATGCTGAGTCTGGTCGGCATTACAAGAGAGTCCAACGATCATTTCCTGTTCTAGACCAATATTTAACCGTTCCAGGAAAAGGAATAAGAGGAGAGAGCGGAGAGAAGACAGGAAGTAGTTTTGATGCTGAGAATTGATTTTTATTGCGTTGATGCTCACTTATGGAGGAAATGAGCCAAACATTCGGAATTGCATAAAAACGGAGGAGAAAAAAAGATAAAAAAAAAAAAAGAAGACTTAATTGTTAAAACTTTGATAGTCATCGGAGGGGGGATTTAATCACGATCTCGTATAATTACTCTCCTAGAAATGATAATCTAAGTAATCTAAGCTACGTAATGTTTTCTTTAGTGTTATCAATACTTGAAAACGTTTGTTTAAACAAGGGTTCGACATTACTCTAAATCGGTGTTTCTTAATCGAGGTCTAAGAAGGGTGAATTGGGGCACGAGCCACTGGCAAATATAAGTTTCCACCCCTCTCCGAAAGCCATAACTTTAATTTATATCGCTTTCGTATCATATATTTTACATAAAAGATTAAATTTTGGGGCCTCTCGGTGTCTGGGGTTCGGCAAAATAGCTCTATTCATCCCCTTTCTAAGCCGTAACTTTAATTTATAACACTTTCATACTCCCATGTTTTTTTACATGAAAGATTAAATTTTGTGGCTCCTCTATGTCCCAAGATTAGTCTAATGTAGGAGAGAATAAAGTAGGACCAGGCCTTCATTTAACACAAAGGCAAACACGGTGGTGAGGGGTTTCGTTATCGATATTTTTTTGTTCCACATTTGTATAATTTGGGGGACAGTTTTGAATAGGCCCATTTGACTGATACTAGAGAAGGGTCCTAAGATTTTGTTTTCGTGTAAAATAACCGGATTTAAATGAAACCCCTTGACTAATCTCAAGAATTTTCGTTTTAAAAAAGCTTTAACCTTATAAATTTTAAACTTTGGTGAGAAAATATTGTTTTTTCACATTTTTGATAAGTTTATTGTGTTTTTAGATACCGAAATATCCTGAATCTCTTGTGTATTTTTGGTTTGATACGTTATCAAATGCTCTCTAAACTATGAGTTACAGAGATTAATACTTTATAACAACCATAATTTAAAATTTGATAAATATTAAGTGCGTTGCCCGTATTATAGGCTATATATTTTACATAATTAAATAATCGAACGTAAACAACCTAATAAACTTAAATCAAATCCTGAAAAATAAGGATTTAATTAAGATTTGACAAGGACACACTAAGCAAATTACAGCTCAAGACCACACCCATGAGGCTACAGCTAAGGATATACTATTTTAAATTTATTACTATTTAAATGGAAGGGAAAAGGGCCTTTTATATTTTCTAAGGCCACAATAATTTCGAATCTAATCGCATATTTATGCCCTATATTGAAGCTTTATATATATATATATATATATATATGTACTGTA
>NW_019384305.1:434453-446485 GCF_000671375.1 Centruroides sculpturatus
AAAAAAAAAAAGGAAAGAAGTGTTTCTCGACAGAGAGAAACTTGTTCTGAACTGTTTTCTTTATGAGGATCGGTTATCAATTATGTAGGTGGTATTAACTCTATAGAACCTCTTCGATTGGTTCTATTTAAAATTTCGACAGTGATATGAATCATAGTAGAGAAGAGAATGTCGATAAACTCGTTCTTAAATAAATTATTTCAATGTCGTGATAACGAAACGTTTTGTAAACTTTAAATAAATAAATAAATAAATATATTGTGTGGAATTTTTGCAAGAAAATTGTTTTCTGTTTATTAGTTCTTAACGTGCCCTTTCCTTTAAAAAAAATCTATTGTTTACATATATAACTTTATATTGTTTGTTTCTCAGTAAAGTAGAATAGTTTCCTTTCGATTTAGTTGTTTGTTGTCCTTAGGCATTAGGTTGGAGTACTCCAACTTTCGCACTAATTTGATTGACCCCCAAAAAACGAGAAAAATTTAAAGAAAAAACAAAAAAAAATTGAAAGAAAACAGCACGCTATCGTGAGAGAAAAAGTATTTTTATTCTTCTTTATAAAAAGTAGAATTCCTAGAAAATTACAATTTTCTAGAATTTAAATAATCTTTTTCAATATCCTTTCATTGTTTTGTTCATTTGAAAATGACAAGATTCTAGAAGAGAAATTTAAATCATCTGTTTCAATTTCGTCTATTGTTTGAAAACAACAACTTTTATTATATTTAATTGTTACTTAAATTCTAGAAAATATGTCATTTTCTATAACGTAAATGACAAATTAAATAGACAAATTTAAATAACGATTTTTCTTAATTTTAAAATTTCAAAAGTTCTAGAATACACACGCAATTTTTTTTCTTATTATATCGATCTTTTTTTTTTCTTTTTTTACGTATATTTTAACGAATGAAGAATATCCGGTTAAACGAATATTAGAGAGAGAGAGAGAGAAAAAAAAAATAAAATAAATTATGATTAAACGAGATAAATTTTTTTAAAAATAAATGGATAAGAAGGGATGTTGTTAGTTACTATTAAGTTTCGTGCTGGCTAAGAGTTTGTTGACCACAAAAAAAAAAAAAAAAACTTCGATCGTGTCACTAGGTCAGCGACTTCGACGACATTTGCCAAGAATATAACAATGACTGACTTAAAAGTGGGTGTAACCATGCGAAAATATTTTCAATCTGTAAAGAAAAAAAAAGTACAAATTTTGCTAAGTCAATTTATTTAATTAATTGAGAAAAATTCTAATTGCTTCAGTCTTTGTGGGAAACTTACACTTTAACAACCATTAAATGTGACAAGAGTTATTCTTTAATGTGAAAAGAAAACTTTTTTTTTTCTTCTGAAATATTTTAAATTATTTTATCAAATAAAACTTTTTCAACTTTTTTTTTTTATGAGTCTCTCTCTCTAATATACATACATATATGTATATATTTAACCTCCGGCTGCAAATCGATAAATCGAGTCTGGCAAATATAACACTGTACTGATCTCATCCAGATTAAATCTTAAACTTTGAATGGAATTTTTTAAAATTTGTAAATTCACGTTAGACCCGTTTGTCAGTCACGTGATAGGATTCCGTCTACCCACGCCCCGAAGATTCAAAATACGAAAATGACCTCTCGCTCTATCTCTCACTCTGTCGACTGATTAAATATTGATTTGGTTTCGACTTTTAACGCGTTTTTTTTTTTTAACGCGAAAATGTAAAACTTTACCCATTTAAACATATTATAAACTTAGATTAAATGGATTTCTAGACAGAGCATTTTAGGGGGGTTGTCTTTACTACTACTAAACGGAAATTGGTGTGTTTATTCTAGGAAAACGACAGTAACAATAAATAATTTAAGTTTGATGACTGAAGCGGAGTTTAGCAAATTCTCATCCCCTGGATAAATTAAAATATTTATGCAAAGGAAAACAATTGTTAGCATTATTCCAGTCAATTCCTAAAATCGATGTTTTAGCACGCAAATGATCCTTACCCAACCGTCGCGTCACGTGGCAGGCAATGACCAATGATAACAGTCCTCCCCTTATGGGTCGATAACACGAAACAGTTTCGTCCCCCCGAATACTCCATCTTCACGCAATGTCTAAGTTCTATTTGTAGAAATAAATCTTTTAACATGTTTTACATCCGAATTACATTAGACAACGTCCACTTTTCACCCCCCTCTCTTAATTAAGACACAGACGATACACGACGAAGCTACTTAACATGATAAGAATTAACTTCTACCCCTTAACGACTCCTCCTTTTTTTTTTATATATACAAAAATTCAGTCGTGCCTTTAAATAATACTTGAATTGAAGAAGCTGGTATAGAATATAAAGAGTCAATAACAGAAAATTGCGGCCGATGAACCCCATTCATACTTATTGACAAAAATTGCATAGAAAGAAGCATTTCGTTTGGAGTGCTTCTTCCATTCTAACGTTGCCGTTTTAATTACGAGAAGAGTCTCGAACCGAATAGGGTGGGCCGGTCGCTTAGCAACGGTAGAGAAGGTCGAAGCAGTTGTTACTAACGTGAGAGCTAAGAGGGAAAAACAGAAAGACGCGAGATCTCACTCACTCACTCTCTCTGTTCTTCGTTTCTTTTCCTTTCCCCCCTCCCAATCCGTTATAGATTTCTTTTTGCCTTGCGTGAAAGCATTCTAGATTATGGTCCTTTCTAGATCTTACAATAATTACTAACAACGAGCCCGTACCAAAACTCGAATCGATATTATACCTCCTTATCCAACTCATCGATATCATCCCCCCCAACTAGTGTTCACTAATCCGCTTTTACCCAACTACCATCCCTACTTTGTATATGGATTAAAAATGTTTATTCTCTTAAGAGAATGCGCTTATATAAAACAATAATAATAAAAAAAAATAAAATACAAATTTAATTTATAATAAAACCCTTTAATTTTCTGCTTGGTCGAGCTAATAATAATTACCTGTTAACCATCTGTTGTCCCACCTGTTCTCATTCATTATTTTTTTTTTTTACATCAATTTCCTTTCGTCTTAAATAAAAAAATAAAAATAAAAACACAAAGTATCCGTCGCCATTATTCGCTTCCCAAGTAGAGAGTAACGGTAATACTTACGTAACTAGTTGTGCGCGGCGTATAACCCTAAAAGTAGCCCACCTTCTGTATAACTGACCTTGAAGACGTCACGTGATAGTTGACGTGGCCGACCGGATCCAAGGTCGCGCGCAGAAACCCTTTCTGGTTTTTTTTTCCCTGTGTTTTAGTTCGCATGGTCGCACCGCTGTCCGTGGTAGAAAGTCAAGGCTGTGGCTAGTAGCCAAACCCAAGCGGTGAGTGGCCTTCCGTCCGTCTCGTCCGATGTATATACGTCTACTTCGTCCATTTAAATATTTTTGTTACACGCGTCTTCATTGAGAAAAAAAGGGGTGCAAAGTTCTCTAAAGAAAAACACGAGTTCGCCTTCCCCCCCTCATCTCCACTTCACTTATTTACTTTCCGTGTAAAATCCCGAATCGGCACCCGATACTTCTAAGCGATAACGTGAGAAATTTAATATATATAAATCAGTATCTCATTCGTATGGCATGGGTCATAAAACATTTAAATGCGGTATTTTATTAATACTTTATCATCATCGTCGTCGTCACGTGAACGTAACGTGTAACGAATGAAAGCGTCTATTCTTACGAGGTAAATGACTTTTGTGTTATTAGTTGACCGAAACAGTAAAAAAAAAAAAGAAAAAAAGGTCACGGTAAACAGCAAACATCATTCATTCTTTCCTTTAATTAAAAACTGTGGTATACGATACTTCACAGAAAGATAAAACTCGATTTACTCTTGACGTCAATCAGTCCGTCTCACACGATTTTAAATAATATAATCCGGCTACCGTTTGGGTACTGTATATAAAATCAAAAAAAAAAAAAATAATAATAATGAAAATTAAACTTTTATTCTTTATATATATATAATATATAAAACCGCACGAATATAAATTACACGTATATAAAATACATATCACTCCTTACACAAGATTGCATTGTATGTATATTTAAATATATACACACAGACACACAGACAGACAGACAGACACACACAGAGCGCGCAGTCCTGTTCACTAATCATCTTATCCGATTTGGGTCAAGGTATGTTGTATTTCTTATCAATAAAAAATAAAAACAGAACACTTTTTCATAGTAAAAAACGTACTTTATCCATTCTTACATCGCTATACAACAATTACGATAAGTCTCATGGCATTAAAAATTGTACAATGGGTTGTTTGAGTCAATAATACGACAGGCACATAGTTTTTTTTTTTTTTTCATTCATTATATATCGTCTTCAAAAAAGGGTGTAAGGCTGATGTGATATTGACTATACACTTTCCAGGAAAAAAGTGATACACCATAGAACACACACACTATTCTCTTCACTTTTTTTTTTTTTGTCTTAAATTTCAAAAAATTATTTTTTATATATTTTTTCCATTTTTTTCTATTGCTTATAATCTCACACAATATATATATAAATTAGTGTTTTAAAAAAGACTTACGTAAAAAAACACCTGAGGGATATATCGGTTGTTGTGTGAGCACAGAACTTCGCCATTTTGTTATGACGAATTCGGATAGTTCATGGATGGATCTGACTGGTTGCCTACTGTCTAACAATTGACTACATTATGAATATAAACGAACACAACCCGATTCAAGATTGAGAGATCTCATATAAAAATGGGGGGGTAGCGAATAAATACAAGTTTCGTAGTTTCGGGGGGAGTGGAGAAACTTTTCTCGGTTTCTTTTNTAAGCAAATTACAGCTCAAGACCACACCCATGAGGCTACAGCTAAGGATATACTATTTTAAATTTATTACTATTTAAATGGAAGGGAAAAGGGCCTTTTCTATTTTCTAAGGCCTCAATAATTTCGAATCTAATCGCATATTTATGCCCTATATTGAAGCTTTATATATATATATATATATATATATATATTTTTTTTTTCCCTATCAAACCATATAGAAGAGGGTATTTGGAAGGGCCCCAGATGTAGAGAGGGCCCTTTACTTGTTTCTTACGATAAGAAAGTGTTATTTATTGATTGTATCGTCTACTTTATGGCTTCAGTAAAGAGGGATGCCTCATATATGAATGGTCCGGGCCCTATCGAGTGAATGACTCGACGTACAACACACGAGATATATTTATATTAAAATAGAAATCGAAAGCTTTGTATCCTTTAATCATCATTGAAGAGAACGAAAGGAATTTAAATGTATAATTTAATTAATTTCGTTGTAAAATTCATAATCGGAGTGTCCAGTTTTATATGTCAAAAACTAGTACCCTTGTTTAATAATAGGTTAAATATATGCCTATTAATATGTCCTTCAAATGTTAGAGAGTGCGTTAACTCTTGAGGTTAGAGGAAAGAGGGCATTGATGGATATCCAACTCTCCCATTCGTTTTCCTCGAGAATGTTTTCAATTTCTCGAGGCCCACGCACGCATTTTTTTTGGAAACATTCGACTTATTTTCTCATATAGGATATACACTAAACTTATTTACTTATTTTCTTCACGTCGAGTGACTTTACTCTTGTATAATTTATACAATCGAATAGATTAATAAGGGTGTATGTTTATGCGGATGTTAAACCAGGAAATTCTTATTAATTTTAAACTTTTTAATAAATAATAAACACTAATTTTGTGCGCAGTATTTATGTACAAGTTTTAATACGTATTTGAGAGATTAACAGGCACAGACAGGGTCTCAAAATTTAGTTTTTTTTTTTACATAAAATAACATTTTTACGGGTATATTTCTCATTATAGGCTTATACAGGGCCACGTGGGGAAAGATCAGAGAGAAGATTCATATAAGAAATTAATTTTTTTATATTAAAAAAATGGTTTAAAAATCTATTCTGATTACGTAAATTCATACATTTTAATCTTTTGTAGAGGGGTGTAAAATCTTTTAAAACTTTTAATTAATTTATAATATTAAAAAAAAATGGAAAAATATTTTATTAAAATTATATTCTTCTTCTTTATAAACAATAAAATTCAAGTAGAATAACAAGTTACAAGCGTTAACGTATGATATTTTTAAATGTTATAAGTCGCAGTTTTCTTTTCTTTTTTTCTTTTTTTTTTCTTGGAGAGTGCTGTAGACGATATTAAATTAATTCTGTCTGTAGAAGTTAGACAGTTTGTTAGAGAGATATTTCTTAAATGAAACAAGAATTGTTTTCTTAAGTCGAACAGGTATAACTAACCTTAGGTTGCTTATATAAAACTTAAAAAAAAAGAGAGAGAGAAAAAAAAATAGTAGTAGTTGAATTGCCCGGAGGAATATCGACTTCTCCAACTGTCAAAATATTTTCTTTAAATCGACAGACGACGAATTTGAAGAAATTAGATTTATTTCCGAGGGGCAACTTTTGAGAACGACTGTCAAGAACACGTCAAATCCAAAATGAAACGACTTAAAAAACACTAAACAAAGCTATATTCGAGTATAACGCGCACTATCGATTTATTAATATCCCGTATTAGATACGTTTTATACACAGATTTCTTATCTTAAATCGAAAATTTATGAGTTTAAATTTATTTATTTTCGTGTTAAATTTTTATATAATTAATAATACAATAAATGTACGAAAATTCGCATAGAAACTGTCGTAAATCTTGCGTGCCAATGTATAATGCGCACGAATGCTACGTTTAAATATCGTAAAATTTTTTTTAAAAATAATAAATAAATTATGCTGTAAAATATGATTTTTTTTTAAAATAAATAAATGATTTATTTTTCCTGTATATATTTATATTAAGAAATAAATATTTAAAAAAAAAAAAATTAGATAAACATGGAAGCAAATTAGAACAAACTATAAACTCATTTAGTTATAATGTCAAAGAGTAAAATAAATAAATAAAAAAAAGAAAAAAAAAAAGAGGAGAAAAAAGATCAAGGTTAGTTGTTGATGTTCTATTAAAGGAAAGTAGAAAACTCGCTATAAGTTATTTATATTCTGTTGTACAGTAAATAAATGTGATTGATGTCGTTTCACGTATCGAACGAGTAAACACGAAACAGTTTATCCAACTTTTCTTCGATTTTTAACGCGCACTTTAAGGTTATATTGACGATTTGGAAACGTAAACAAAGAGTAATTTAAATAATAACAACACTAGAAAACCTTCCAGCAATAATAATATATAAAAAAAAAAAACACATGCTCAATGCAATTTTTCAAGCAAAATATATATATAAAACTATTAAATTATCTTAACAGTTAACAGAATATTTCTAATTATAATCTTTTGCACTCGATCATAATTATTGTCATAATGGATCTATTATTATTATTAAAGTTGAGCAATAACATTTATATACCGTTGAAGAATAACCTACTTAAAAGCTTAACCTTGTCTTAATATCTAGCATACCTTACACACATGACTGCATTTCCATTTACTTTTTAAACATTTGATGAAATGACGACCTTGAACCGTACTTTCACGGCTGTAGAAGTATAATAATAATAATAAGAATATGAAAAAAAACAAATAAAATAAAACAATACAAAAAAATAAAAGAGATGGGGGAAGAGACGAGATCGTATTAGAAATGTAAATTATGACGCAACGTGAAGGGTCACTAAACAACGTCGATCTGTTTTTGTTAAGAGATAATTGCTTTACAAACGCTTCTAACCTTCTCCAGTTGGGAAATCGTCGAAGTCTCCAACCTTCTTACGTCACACAGAATGTCAAAAAACGTATAAAAATTAGTTAAAAAAGGTTATAGTTACTATAGTAACCGAGTCCACGTGATCGAAGACGAGGAGTCGATTTGCCCTTGAACAGTGCAGTCAACTGTCGAAGCTTGTACGTGTATACCGTTTTGACATATCTGCCTTTAAACGAATGCGTATAATTTTAAGTAACAAACCGGTATACATAATCGTGTCGACGATATACAATACTTCGTCATTTCCTAATTGTTAAGCTATTGAAACAATAACTGTGGGCGTAGACTGGTATAGAACCTAACATAAATACGCTCCTCGCATCTTTTTTTTTTTTTTTTTTTCTCTGATATTAATCACACTTACACGTCTTCGAGTTGTAAAAAGGAAAAAAAAAAAAGGAAAGAAGTGTTTCTCGACAGAGAGAAACTTGTTCTGAACTGTTTTCTTTATGAGGATCGGTTATCAATTATGTAGGTGGTATTAACTCTATAGAACCTCTTCGATTGGTTCTATTTAAAATTTCGACAGTGATATGAATCATAGTAGAGAAGAGAATGTCGATAAACTCGTTCTTAAATAAATTATTTCAATGTCGTGATAACGAAACGTTTTGTAAACTTTAAATAAATAAATAAATAAATATATTGTGTGGAATTTTTGCAAGAAAATTGTTTTCTGTTTATTAGTTCTTAACGTGCCCTTTCNAAAAAAAAATAGTAGTAGTTGAATTGCCCGGAGGAATATCGACTTCTCCAACTGTCAAAATATTTTCTTTAAATCGACAGACGACGAATTTGAAGAAATTAGATTTATTTCCGAGGGGCAACTTTTGAGAACGACTGTCAAGAACACGTCAAATCCAAAATGAAACGACTTAAAAAACACTAAACAAAGCTATATTCGAGTATAACGCGCACTATCGATTTATTAATATCCCGTATTAGATACGTTTTATACACCAATTTCTTATCTTAAATCGAAAATTTATGAGTTTAAATTGATTTATTTTCGTGTTAAATTTTTATATAATTAATAATACAATAAATGTACGAAAATTCGCATAGAAACTGTCGTAAATCTTGCGTGCCAATGTATAATGCGCACGAATGCTACGTTTAAATATCGTAAAATTTTTTTTAAAAATAATAAATAAATTATGCTGTAAAATATGATTTTTTTTTAAAATAAATAAATGATTTATTTTTCCTGTATATATTTATATTAAGAAATAAATATTTAAAAAAAAAAAAATTAGATAAACATGGAAGCAAATTAGAACAAACTATAAACTCATTTAGTTATAATGTCAAAGAGTAAAATAAATAAATAAAAAAAAGAAAAAAAAAAAGAGGAGAAAAAAGATCAAGGTTAGTTGTTGATGTTCTATTAAAGGAAAGTAGAAAACTCGCTATAAGTTATTTATATTCTGTTGTACAGTAAATAAATGTGATTGATGTCGTTTCACGTATCGAACGAGTAAACACGAAACAGTTTATCCAACTTTTCTTCGATTTTTAACGCGCACTTTAAGGTTATATTGACGATTTGGAAACGTAAACAAAGAGTAATTTAAATAATAACAACACTAGAAAACCTTCCAGCAATAATAATATATAAAAAAAAAAAACACATGCTCAATGCAATTTTTCAAGCAAAATATATATATAAAACTATTAAATTATCTTAACAGTTAACAGAATATTTCTAATTATAATCTTTTGCACTCGATCATAATTATTGTCATAATGGATCTATTATTATTATTAAAGTTGAGCAATAACATTTATATACCGTTGAAGAATAACCTACTTAAAAGCTTAACCTTGTCTTAATATCTAGCATACCTTACACACATGACTGCATTTCCATTTACTTTTTAAACATTTGATGAAATGACGACCTTGAACCGTACTTTCACGGCTGTAGAAGTATAATAATAATAATAAGAATATGAAAAAAAACAAATAAAATAAAACAATACAAAAAAATAAAAGAGATGGGGGAAGAGACGAGATCGTATTAGAAATGTAAATTATGACGCAACGTGAAGGGTCACTAAACAACGTCGATCTGTTTTTGTTAAGAGATAATTGCTTTACAAACGCTTCTAACCTTCTCCAGTTGGGAAATCGTCGAAGTCTCCAACCTTCTTACGTCACACAGAATGTCAAAAAACGTATAAAAATTAGTTAAAAAAGGTTATAGTTACTATAGTAACCGAGTCCACGTGATCGAAGACGAGGAGTCGATTTGCCCTTGAACAGTGCAGTCAACTGTCGAAGCTTGTACGTGTATACCGTTTTGACATATCTGCCTTTAAACGAATGCGTATAATTTTAAGTAACAAACCGGTATACATAATCGTGTCGACGATATACAATACTTCGTCATTTCCTAATTGTTAAGCTATTGAAACAATAACTGTGGGCGTAGACTGGTATAGAACCTAACATAAATACGCTCCTCGCATCTTTTTTTTTTTTTTTTTTTCTCTGATATTAATCACACTTACACGTCTTCGAGTTGTAAAAAGGAAAAAAAAAAAAGGAAAGAAGTGTTTCTCGACAGAGAGAAACTTGTTCTGAACTGTTTTCTTTATGAGGATCGGTTATCAATTATGTAGGTGGTATTAACTCTATAGAACCTCTTCGATTGGTTCTATTTAAAATTTCGACAGTGATATGAATCATAGTAGAGAAGAGAATGTCGATAAACTCGTTCTTAAATAAATTATTTCAATGTCGTGATAACGAAACGTTTTGTAAACTTTAAATAAATAAATAAATAAATATATTGTGTGGAATTTTTGCAAGAAAATTGTTTTCTGTTTATTAGTTCTTAACGTGCCCTTTCCTTTAAAAAAAATCTATTGTTTACATATATAACTTTATATTGTTTGTTTCTCAGTAAAGTAGAATAGTTTCCTTTCGATTTAGTTGTTTGTTGTCCTTAGGCATTAGGTTGGAGTACTCAAACTTTCGCACTAATTTGATTGACCCCCAAAAAACGAGAAAAATTTAAAGAAAAAACAAAAAAAAAATTGAAAGAAAACAGCACGCTATCGTGAGAGAAAAAGTATTTTTATTCTTCTTTATAAAAAGTAGAATTCCTAGAAAATTACAATTTTCTAGAATTTAAATAATCTTTTTCAATATCCTTTCATTGTTTTGTTCATTTGAAAATGACAAGATTCTAGAAGAGAAATTTAAATCATCTGTTTCAATTTCGTCTATTGTTTGAAAACAACAACTTTTATTATATTTAATTGTTACTTAAATTCTAGAAAATATGTCATTTTCTATAACGTAAATGACAAATTAAATAGACAAATTTAAATAACGATTTTTCTTAATTTTAAAATTTCAAAAGTTCTAGAATACACACGCAATTTTTTTTCTTATTATATCGATCTTTTTTTTTTCTTTTTTTACGTATATTTTAACGAATGAAGAATATCCGGTTAAACGAATATTAGAGAGAGAGAGAGAGAAAAAAAAAATAAAATAAATTATGATTAAACGAGATAAATTTTTTTAAAAATAAATGGATAAGAAGGGATGTTGTTAGTTACTATTAAGTTTCGTGCTGGCTAAGAGTTTGTTGACCACAAAAAAAAAAAAAAAAACTTCGATCGTGTCACTAGGTCAGCGACTTCGACGACATTTGCCAAGAATATAACAATGACTGACTTAAAAGTGGGTGTAACCATGCGAAAATATTTTCAATCTGTAGAGAAAAAAAAAGTACAAATTTTGCTAAGTCAATTTATTTAATTAATTGAGAAAAATTCTAATTGCTTCAGTCTTTGTGGGAAACTTACACTTTAACAACCATTAAATGTGACAAGAGTTATTCTTTAATGTGAAAAGAAAACTTTTTTTTCTTCTGAAATATTTTAAATTATTTTATCAAATAAAACTTTTTCAACTTTTTTTTTTATGAGTCTCTCTCTCTAATATACATACATATATGTATATATTTAACCTCCGGCTGCAAATCGATAAATCGAGTCTGGCAAATATAACACTGTACTGATCTCATCCAGATTAAATCTTAAACTTTGAATGGAATTTTTTAAAATTTGTAAATTCACGTTAGACCCGTTTGTCAGTCACGTGATAGGATTCCGTCTACCCACGCCCCGAAGATTCAAAATACGAAAATGACCTCTCGCTCTCTCTCTCACTCTGTCGACTGATTAAATATTGATTTGGTTTCGACTTTTAACGCGTATTTTTTTTTT